>NW_017306475.1:1402003-1431935 GCF_000935625.1 Nanorana parkeri | reverse complement strand
GACTAATAATTTTCATTGCATGTTGCAACCGCTGGGAGCCGAGAGCTGATTTGATTGCGGATGGCATCTGCGCCCTGCGGTTCGAACATGTAGTCCAACACCACCCAGAATCCTGAATACTGCAACCGTTTTTGCTACAAATTCAAAAAGTGTCAACTAGAACTTGTACTGCAAGTGTTCTGCAAGTCTGCAACGTGCTATGAATGTGTGCAGCATGTTAACAAGCATTACAATTTAACCCTGCCACAAGTTTGTGGCAAGTTATCCTTGCTATCTGGGCTGTTCTCGTCCTGTACTTGCATAGATACTCGTTGATTGCCTACTCTTGCTGGTGCAGCTGCAGCATGGCCAATGTTCTAGCATGTGGGTGTATTACAAATAAGGTGGTTGGCAGGCAGCTTGTGTTGCTGCTGCATTTTATCCAGGCAAGCACTTTCTAGGTATCACTGTCAAAAGTTACTGCACACTCCTTTGGCCTGCCGCATGACATCCTGGGGGCCAGGCCTCCCAAGCAGGAATCATTGCACCAGAGAATGCAATATAAAAACTAGACAGTGGTTGTGATTCTAAACCACTTTAAAGTAAATAAGAAAAAAGGTTTTAAACCATTTTTACTACAAAATGACCAATGACTAATCTTTTATGGATTTTTTGGATTCCCTTTCTGTAAAGCTGGATTTAGAATTACTGCATACACACTTACCTAACATCAAAACCATGGCAAATCTACTTGGCTTATGAACATACTGCATAATCAGCATTTTTTTTTATCTGAAGACAGGTAATTCTTACATGACACCTTGAGGTTAGTAGAGATTTTGCATCCCTAAATTAAGTTGAAACATAATACATATGTTAAAGTATAATTAACCTTTCATGATAAACCACATTTTAGTTATATCCTAATAGGTTGGACTTGATGGACTAATGTCTTTATTCAACTTCAAATACTATGTAACTATGTAACTATATAAAGAGAGCATGGATCTCTGTGGGTATTTTTAATTTTTTCAACTTAGGGGAATTGTGTGGCGTTGGCAGGTTTCACAGATATGATGAAGGATTATGGAACATTGCACGGCTGACCTGTAGTCTATAGTAGGCATGTGCATCCTATGGAATGCACATGCTCCTACATACAGGCATACTCAGTGAGCGTTGTCACCCTAGCACAGGAAGCTAATGAAGGGTAAGCTACCATCATAACCGTATTTGATAAAAAATGTCACCGAGGATCCCAGATGGCTTGTTTACAAGTAGAAGCCATATTTGTGTATTTTTAATGTTGTTTTTTGTTGCATTGAGTAAAAGACTCCCAGTATTTTTTGCATGGGTACATGCCCCCATGGGAATTCCCAGCTACCCATGCCCTTTTTTAATTAAAGCTCGCACATTAGTCTTGAAAAAGGCCAGAAAAAAAATAACAAGATTCTGCTTTCATAGACATCAATGTTCAGATATGTACAGTATTTGCAAACTTCCCAATAGGTTCGTCAAACGTACAGCGAGCCACACTTTCATTCACTTATCACTAATTTTAAGCAATAGTCAGTAGTCAATAGTCACACAATAATAATTAAAAGTACAATTTCTGGGTTTCCAGATGACACCAAGCTATGTAGTGTAATGAGGTCTTTATAAGATGTCTTCAACTTACAAGCAGACCTAAATGCACTGTTTGATTGGTCAACTATGTGGCAAATGAAGTTTAATGTTGATAAATGTATAGACTCCAGAGAGAGAGAGAGATGTACAAAGCATTAGTAAGACCTCATCTGGTTTATGAACTCAAATCTCAAAATCTATTTTGAGCATCAGTTCATAAAAAGAATCTTGAGGAACTAAACTCATAAGAGGAAAGGAGGTTTCATCTCGCAAATGGAAAGGCTTGTTCACAGTAGGATTACATTCTAGCCAGTTAAAGAGGAAATTCACTATTAAAATGACAACAAAGGCACCGATAGAAATGTTTGGTAATGGCAGTCTACAAACTGATACTTATGCAGGCCATTTTCACTAAAGGCAGATGACTCCATCTCCTTTACTTCTTGGAACTCTGGCACATGTGACTGGACATCATGTCAGAGGAAAAAATGCCTTTCCCTGAGATCTCGGGAGATTTTACAGATTTCTGCTGGTGTAGCTTTTCCGAGGATGCATCTGTTAGGCCAGGATTACATCAATAATGCCTAAAAGGACCAAGGAGTAGAAAACTGTTATTGTAAGTAAAAGCAAAATAGTTTAGTTGGGGCGTGGCTTGGCAATGGCCGCGTGAGGCAGCAGATTTCTATAGCTCCGGACACAGCTTCTACATTACCGGCACCCAGTATTACCTCTACGGCAGATACCTCCATGTCCAAGAAGAACAAACAGAGTCGCAAGTCGACCCCCAAATCGGCTTTTCACCGCTAATTTGACGGGGCTCAGATGCAAGAAGGCCTTCGTCGCGCCGCTCTCCAGTACGTAGCGGACCGCCTGACGGTACTCGTAGGCGGTATTACCCAGGTGAACATAAGGTAACAGCGGGCGGACTTAGACCCTCCCACTCCGCTTCGAGAGACGCGACACTCCAAGAAACCGGAGGAGTCGGAGCTCCGGTGTCCAGAGAGCAGCCGACGGAGCCAGCGGCAGGACCCGCGGATGATCTTCTCCCCGGATCGTGACTGGGTGGAGAGAGGGACTTCACCGCACCGTGCCCTCGTATTAAACGGGCCGCTGGACGCCACACAACGAGGGATGGACTTAGCCCCTCCCACCCTGATTCGTGAGCCACAGCGTGAGGAGAGACAGCGGGAACCGGAGCTCCGGCAGACAGGGCATGACACAGGGGCTAGACAGAGTGACCCGCAGCTGCCTTCATCCACAGCCTGGGACTTCTCACCCATGAGGCAGCGGCGGCCCTCTTCACCCTCTGCAGAGATGAGCTCCTCCCCAGTACTCAATCGGGACCAGGCCAGAGAAGCCCTAGACTCACTCTGCGATTGTGCCCCATCCCCACATACAGATGGCAGCCCAGGGCCTGTACTTTCCCCACTACCGCCCCGCACATGCCTCCAACGGGCCCAGACACCCCCAGCCACATCATTGAACCAGCACGCATGGACTCTACCCCCTACTATGTCTGGAGAGGAAGGCTCACTGGGCTCATGACGCTCAGCTTCCCCTAAGCTCACGCTAACGGGGGACTCTCAATGTAATGCTCTGGGTTCAGGGACAGAACCCCACGGGGACACTGACATTGCTAAGGCTGACATTGCTGCGCTCATCCCCACCAAAGCAGACTTTGAAGCTTTCACGACGCGCATTGAATCCTTATATAAACAAGACGTAGCTGAAATCAGACAGGAACTTGTGACCTTTACATCTAAACTTACAGGGGTCGAACAATCCAATTCAGATCTCTCGGAGAGAGTCGCCCTATTGGAGCGCACGCAGACATGTCACCAACAACAGATGTTTCATGTCCTGCTCTCCACAGATGATCAGGACAACCGCGGCCAGCGGAACAACATACGCATCCGTGGTATATCGGAATCAACTTCCGCTGCTGATCTTAAAGAGACGGTTTGGGGGATTCTCAATCTTTATCGTGACAAACCACATGGGACTCCGATTGAACTGGACAGGGTCCATAGATCTCAGGGGCCCCGCTCCACGGATGTCGCCCGCCCCAGGGATGTCATATGTAGAGTCCATCACTACACCAAAAAAAAAGAAATCATGACCGAGGCTTGGAGAAAAGGTACACTAGATTTTGACGGTGCGCAGATTCACCTGTATTAGGATGTTTCCAGACATACATTACTGATGAGACGCATTCTCCGTCCCCTACTAGAGAAGATCCGCGACTGAGGGGCCACCTATAAATGGCGTTATCCGTTTCACCTTATTATACAGACGAGGGACTCATCCTTTCGCCTCTACTCCCCACGAGGACCTCCCAGCGCTCTTCTCCTTTCTGCAAACAGACCCCATCACCGTGCCTAACTGGATGCAAGCCTGATTGGATCCTGTCAACAGAACCGATGTTGTCCGTGCCGCTGGCCGTCCTCCTCGTGCTCCGAACGCCACTCGCTACCATCCATCGGATCGCTCCTATGGACGGATCCACCTGACGCCCAGGGAACGCGGTCCCCAGGGCCCTACCCCATCGCACAGTGAACCATAGCAGGACTTTAGACGCAAGAAAAGAAACCAAGTCTTCATACCCGAGAACTCTGGGACGGTAACATTGCAACTGAGCTTTTCTCATATTGACCCGAGCGTAGCACCTAGTCGCGGGCATACCACAGTTATATTTGCTTAATGTCTAGCATTTCTAGGTTGTGCTCCTCGAGACTGGTTGTCCGAGCTTTTTGATAATTCCGCTTTGATATCTCTGCACCACAGAGATTTACGCAATTGCTCTTTGCCTACACTTGTTTACATTGGACCCCCCCGGGGCTTTCTCTGGGCTAATCGCTGCCTCTCACCTTTCCGGAGGGGCTTGCGGGAAGTCCCGGGGAGAACCCTGGGAGGAGATTCCCTGTGGGGGACTACGCCCCTCCTATCCTCAGGTCATGTTCTTAGGAAATGTTATATGCCTAACATTGCAACTGAGCTTTCCTCATATTGACCGGAGTGTAGCAACTAGTCGCGGACATACCGCAGTTATATGTGCCTAATGTCTAGCATTCCTAGGTTGTGCTTCCCGAGACTGGTTATCCTAGCTGTTTGATACTTTTGCTAGGTGCCCCTGCAATGTAGAGCTTTACGCGGTTGCTTTCTGCCTTCACTTATTTGCATGGACCCCTCTGGGGCTGTCTCTGTGCCACTCGCTCACTAGAGACTCTCGGCTCACTAGAGACTCTCTATCCGCCCATATTTCGGTTATACCAAAAGATGGAAAAGATCCCTCCTCTTGTAGCAGTTATCGTCCTATATCTCTCCTAAACACCGACCTGAAGCTGTTTACCAAAATATTGGCGACTAGACTGAGCCGTCACATGCCTGACCTGATACACTATGACCAAGTGGGGTTCATTCCAGCTCAAGAAGCTCGTGATAACACCATCAAGACCGGTCACCTTGTTCATTACGCGGCGACATCCAAAATACCTTGCCTCTTTCTTTCTACTGATGCTGAAAAGGCTTTCGATTGGGTCTCCTGGGAATTCCTGTTCGCTACTTTGAAACACATAGGCTTGGGAGAACACATGTTATCCTGGGTATCGGCAGTATACTCCATCCCAACAGCATGTGCTAAGGTGAATGGCATCCTATCGGATCCTTTTCCAATCACCAATGGAACCAGACAGGGTTGCCCCCTTTCAACACTACTATTCGCTCTTTCTCTAGAACCATTCCTCGGGCATGTTAGGTCTAATATTGATGTGACTGGAGTTAAAAAGGGATCAGCGGAATACAAAGTTTCTGCCTATGTGGATGATCTGATGTTCTCTCTCACTAACCCGGTGATCTTCCTTCCTAATCTCATGTAGGAATTTGCGACGTATGGCGAGCTATCTAATTTAAAGATCAACTTTAGCAAATCCACTGCCATGGGAATCTCAATCCCAACTCCACTTACCCGATCCCTGCAGAGTAACTTTCATTTCCAATGGGCAAAACAAGCGTTGAAATACCTGGGCACGTTTATACCTCCGGACGTGAAGGATATCTTTACCTACAATTTCCCACCTCTCTTGGCACAAGTACGCACGCTCCTTTATAACTGGCAGAATGGCTTCTTCTCCTGGTTTGGACGGTGCAACGCCATCAAAATGACTATTTTGCCGAAATTCCTTTTTCAAGCCCTACCTATCTCGGCCCCTGACATGTATTTTCGCCAGGTCAACTCGTTGCTGACAAAGTTTATCTGGGCTAATCGCCATCCCCGTTTAAGCCACTCCCTCCTGACTCTGCCTAAAGACTCAGGGGGTCATAGTCCTTCCTGACCTACGGAAATACTATGTAGCTAGCCATCTGGTTTGCTTGGTTGACTGGTGTAGACATTCACCTACAAAACAATGGGTGCCCCCGGAGGAATCCATGTCGCCCTATCTCTTGGCTAGGGCGGCATGGTGTCTCTCGACCCACCCCCTGATGGGTACTACTCTTGCAGTGTGCTCGAAGGCACTTACCAGGAGGCGTCTGATTAGTGAGGCTTCCCTGCTCTACCCAATTATCGGGAATCTCGTCTGGCCCTTTCCGATCCTTGATCGCTTCCCTGCTCTACCCAATTATCGGGAATCTCGTCTGGCCCTTTCCGATCCTTGATCGCCAAGAACCTCTTTCAGGCCTCCCATTTTATACGTGGGGGCATGTGGCCTTCAATGGCAGCCCTTACCGATCCTGACGGACTATATGGTTTGGACCAATGGAAAGCATTCCAACTGAGACACTTCTTCCTTACCTTACCACCAGCGGTGCGTGTTTTGGGATTGCACGTACATCTTTTGAGAGATTGTGCGATTCCAAACGACCGACGAGGCATACCCTATCAGAGATCTACGCAACTCTTGCAACGCCAGCAGAGCCCGGAAAGCCAGTGTTCCTGACAGGCTGGGAACAAGAACTTGGGAACACGTTCTCAGGTGCCCAATGTCGGAATATTATCCATTTCACTCTGCGATCATCGATCTGTACTAAATATCAGGAGACTAATTATAAGATCCTTACGAGATGGTATCGAACTCCGGAGCTCTTACATAAGATGTATGGTGGAGTTGCCAACTGGAGATGTAATGCGGACAGGAGAACTCTACTCCATATCTTCTGGTCCTGCCCAGTCTTGGCACGATTCTGGTCATTGGTTCGCAACATTGTGAAGAAGTTCATGGAATCTGACTTACCATTGGACCCCTCAATTTTCCTGTTGCACAACATTCCTATGTCCAGGAAAGCTTATTCCCGATCTGTGATACATCTCTTGATGGATGCAGCTAAATCCTGCATTCCTAGTCTTTGGAAGAATCCCTCTTCCCCTACAATATCTATATGGATACTCTAGGACATGGTTTTACTGGTTGGAGTACATGGATTCCCCTGAGGGCAGAGCATATTCTGTATGATCTCCCTTGTTTAAATGGCTCACTAGGAAGAGCCCAATGAGTGACCCTCTCGACAGGCTTTACCATGTCCCACTGTCCTATGCCTCCTCTTTCACACTTGCTTACTGGTCCTGCCCTCCTTCCCTCTCGTTTGTATACCTCCTTCTTCATCCCTCTCCTGTCCTGATGTTGTCTGATGTCCTGGCCCTTCCCTCAGCCCCCCAAAAGCAGACAGGTAGAACCCATGGTTTACCATCCTCTGTTAAGGGAAACCATGGCTTATCATACAATATGACATATAAGATGTGCATTGCAAGCCCCCCCCCCATACACCCGGATGTGGCTTATGATGTTATGCTGTTAATGTTTGATCCTTAGCTGCTGATTAAGCGATTGGGGCTAGCTGAAATTGCTTTACTTATTACGTTTGTATATATAGTTTCTCATTTACTCGATTGTGTATGTGTTGTATGTTAACTGTAAAATGTTGGCTCAAAATAAAGAATTTAAAAAAAAAGTTTAGTTTTTTTTTTTTTAAATGTGAATCATTCCTAAATGTACTGAATAAAACTAGATATTAATAACATCAGAGATTGCTGATCCATGGAATATCCAATATCCTTAGGGGTTCAGTACAGAATTTTTTTCCCCATATTGGAACAAATTGGACCACATTCTTTTTTTCCTTCCTCTGGATTAGCTGTGTGTATAGGGTTCTGTATATGCATTAATTCAATTTATTTATTTTTTCTTACTGGTTGAACTCAATGGATTTATGTATTTTTTCAACCTAACTTTGTAACAAAATTACCAATACATTCTTATGTGACCGGAGCATTTTAGGGCGTATGAGTTAAACATGACAACAGATGTGCCTATTCAGCACTGTGTTCTGGAACTGGATATAACAGTGTTTTCAGGTATTCGGTTTCTGGCAACATAGATCTGGCTCTTGAGGCTTACCTAGTAACAAGCATTGTTTTTAAACAAATTTAGCTGACATACTGTAACTAGCTGAAGCTAAAACTCCAGACAGTTCACCAGGTTTAATTTGTTTGGAAGCATTGCATATGTATGTGAACCTTACCCAAGAATGAATTGACTGACTGGAAACATCTGAAAATGGTGGTGGGTGTTGGATTGAAGCAATAGCGGATAACATGAGGTCATAAAGAATAATATGAAAACCTAAAATGCTGATCATACCTCACCCTAGGAGTCATACATGTCTGAGAGCAGTAATGTTTTGCAATAATTTTGAGTCATTTTGTGTTTTGTAACTCATTTCTTTTTTAAAGGAGGTGATTAACATCTGGCAGTCTTTACACTTGATCTACCAGGTACACAAATGAAAGATCCTGGCCTTTCCGCTGTCACAGGACTTCAAAAGAGCCTTTGATTCAGTCGCCTGGCCTTACCTTTTGTTATCTATTGCTGAAATGGGGGTCTCAATCCTCACTTCTGTGCTTGGATATCTCCTACCTTTACTCTTCCTCACTAGCATATGTGGAATAGTCTGGCTTTATGTCTACTTTTCTTTCTGATAACTCGCAGAATGCGACAGGGTTGTCCCTGCTGTTGTTTGCTCTCCTTATTGAACCGTTGAAAATTCTCATTTGGGAGAATGGGAATATTTCACATTTGAGATAGCAGGAACACATCACAAGGTACGTTTGCGGACGGTGTTTGGCCAAGTTGAGATCTCTCCAGACTATGTGGGATACTTATTCGATATCTTGGCTGGGGAGAGTGGCTGCAATCAAGATGCCCTACCTTACTGTACCAATGCCATCCCATATCCTGTGATCCCAACAGTGCCTGGCCCCCAACTTTGTTTGGCATAACGGTACACTGAGACTAAACAGGTCTTATTACCAGGCAGCACAAATTGGCCAAATCCCAAACTGGCATGATTCCACTGAGGTCCCAGTTTGGGTGTCTCTGGAAGCTCTAGCTGGTGACCCTGTTTGGATTCAAAATCTCCCTTCGCTCAATCCAGTAGACAGATCATGCACTTCTAATCATATTATTGATCATACCTTGCAGGTATGGGACTATGTCAAATGCCCCCCAGCTTATCCTACACCCTTGCACTTTAGGGAATGGATTGCCTACAGTGTCACTTCCCAAAGCTCCAACGGCACTTGGAACTTCCTAACAGATATTCTGTTATCTACAAGTGAAGCACTTTTTAGCCCATGCTGTGAAACTTCCGGATGGTCCCTTGCTTTTATCACCCTTCGAGCGCAGATGTCATTTTGACCCTTATTCCCTGGGACTCTATGACTCCACATGGAGACAATCTCCACTATATGTCTGCAGTGGGAAGTGGATTTGGGTTCTACACTGGATGAATAGGATTGGCAGAATATCGCCAAATCTTGCTCACGTAATGTTCTGGCCATGGACACTAATTATAAGGTTCTTCTCACTAGATGGTATATGGTGTCTGTTAGAGTTGCCCATTGTGTGCCTGGATACTCTCTCCTCTGTTTTCGGGGATGTAGTGACATGAACTCCTCAATATCCGCTTTCCTGGCATTTTCAAGATTCAGTTTGCCCTGATGTTGCAGGTTCTGATGGCAGCAAAGCAAACTATCACCAAAGCATAGAAATATTAAAAGGAGAACTATGGGGTCAGTGTTTTCCCCCATAGTTCTCCTTAGGGTAACGGGAGGACACAAACTAGCGTCCTCCCGTTACCCTACAGCTAGCGGTATACTGAGACGCTGCAGCCGGAGCGGATCCCGACGTAGATGACGGGATCCGCCCAGCTGCGTGAGTGACAGCTGGCTCTGCCTATCTAGAGGCAGAGCCAGCTGTACCCGCCCCCTCCCCTGTCCGTTACGCCAGTCAGCGCTGGCAGATCGGAGCGGGGAGAGGGGAATCCAGCCCCTCCACCTGTCACGGCAGAGAGCCGTGACAGGATCAAGAGGTGAGCGAACCTGGTATGTGTTCGCTCACCTCCCGATCTGCTGAGCCGACCTGTGACAGTCTCATTGTCACAGGTCGGCTAGAACTATGAGGTGAGTGGAAATCACTCATCTCATAGTTCTCCTTTAAGCTCTGCCTAGAGCTGGCCAGACTACTGTACATCCAAAATGACACAGACCATTCTTCATGAACAAGTGGAGACAAGGATTGTTGTATCGTATGGACAAGTTCTACTCTATCTGGTATCCCTGGAATGAAGACTTTTTACCACCTGGGATTGATTTTGGTACTCTATCCCCGTAGGTATCCGCCTTGCTGCCACATCACGCAGCCTTCTACGTTGGCTGTTCTTTATATGTCTATGCCTCCCTGCGTTCATTTTAATCCACTTCCTTTCTGCTTTTCTCTTTAGCCTTGCCCTCTTTTAAATCAGCAGCTATTATGTTGATAAATCGTGTACATTGTCTGGTTGTTACCCTCTTATTACCTCTGTGTAACATGTTGGCTAAAGTTTGAATCTTACATATCTGAAAAACACTTTGTAACCATCACATTGTGTTGTATTCTAACTGCTTTTTCTGTTGCTTTTTTATTAATGCCTGCCAATAAAAGTATTGAACAAGACAAATCTGACGGGTCTAATCCCCCTCCACTCTATCCTAAACTAAAAAAAGTGTTGCCTTCATTTACACTAAGATGCTAGTGTGGTTATCCTTAGATGAAGCTATCTTTACAGTGCCTCTCTTAGTTCTTTGGAGAAGAAATCAAGTTATGCTAGCCTGGAGAGAGGCTGTGAGTACAAAGCTTTTGTTCTATGGAGCACCTGTGGAGTGTACAAGGCCCACTTCCCTATCAAAGTGGGTCTAGAACTGTGTAATATGTACCAAAGAAGCTATGGTTTATTTTTAAATGCTGTGTCTTTGCGAAAACACTGCCTGTGTTTGTTAGATATTGCAATGGTAATTGTGGGCAGTCTGAAAGCCTGAACTGTTGTGTGGACTTGCTATCTGCATAAACCCCACCGCGAGCAGAATTGGGGCTGTCTATCCCAACCGGTAGTGGAAGCAAGGCTGCTAATGTTCCACTGTTTTCCGAAAATATTGGCACCCCTGCTTTTGTGTCAGAGAATGCACACACCTTGCGCAGAAAATTGTTGCAATTACAAATGTTTAGGCATCCTCATGTTTGTTTCTTTTGTTTTTATTAGTATGACACGAAAAAAAGTGGACAAAGAAAAGCCAAACCTGACACATTCCACGCAAAACTCCAAAAATGGACTGGACATATTTTAGTGTCATACCAATACAAACAAAAGAAATAAGCATGATAATGTAAGCCCTCACGGGCAAACTGTTGGCGCTATATAAGTCCTGTGTAATAATAATGCCTAAACATTTGTAATTGCAACAATTTTCTGCGCCAAGAGGTGCATTATCTGACAGAAACTCAGGGGTGCCAATATTTTTGCCCATGACTGTTTATGGTGAAGAAAGCGGGCATCTTGAAAACCAAAGAGGTAAAAGACATAATTAAACATTTTAAAGGACCAGATACCTGTTTTAACATTATAGCTCCGAGCAAACTCCTGTGAAAGGAGCCTAAAATATTAAGGCATTCAAACATTCTCCCCTTATTTATCAGTAATCTTTTCTTTACCTTATAGTACCTGTCAGGCTTATTCTAAAATGTCCCAGTAATGTGTGCAGGTTGGAAACAATAGCAATTCATTACATTTCAGTTTACTAGAATCATTATCGGATTGCTGGTAAATATGGATTAGCTCTTTGCAAACCTTCATTGCTCTACACTGCTTTACAGTTTCTGTTTAGCAGGAATTGCAAGTCAGGGATGAAAGGGAAGTATTACCTACCTATGGTATTTATTATGTGTCTATTCCATCTTTGAGTCTAAGTTCTTTTTTATTGAGGGATTTATTAATCCAGAATGTCATGCCTTTCTTAACTGTGACTGTTTAAACAAACCTTTAAGCTGATGTGTTTTAGTCTGCTGAAAACAAGCATATATACCGGTAATTCTGGGAGTAGATATTTTTGGTTCCATAAGGATACCACCTGCTTCTTTGTATGCTTATTAAAGTTATATTAGAAGTTTCCAATTCCGTAGCATGAGATAAACAATAACCAAGTTAATGCTAAAGTGACATTAAAGTGAAAGTTTTTTCCCCCCTTCCCAATCCTGCGGTAGGGACTTACATTAAATGATGTTTCTTAATCCGATCTTCTTTCTTGTCCTTTTCAGCTGTACCTGCAGCGCTGGTGCGGGTCACCGATCCAGCGCTGACTCCTCTGTACTCTTCTTCGCTCATGTCCCCCGGTGTCTGTGTGGGTGCACGCTGCTACATAGACTTACCTTGTGTCTCTCCTCGTCTCCCGGCCGAACATCGCCCACCCGAGACTCTTCAGATTTTCAGACGGGAGACGAGGAGAGACACAAGGTAAGTCTAAGTAACAGCGTGCACCCGCACAGACACCGCTAGCAGTAGATGTATGCAAAAACACGCGAGGGTTTAACCACTTTTTATATTTTTTACTATATAATGAAAAAAGTACCGAAAATTAAAAAAAAAACCCTGTTTTCCTTACGTTATGTTATAAAACAATTATTATTACCCAAATTTTTGGCAAAATATAAAAGATGGGGTCACATCGGGTAAATAGACACCAAACATATCAAGCTTTAAAATTGCGTGCGCCCGCAAACTCGCAAAAACTACCATACCCAAAATTGGCCATAAGCGACGCTTTAAAAGCTGTTACCGCTCATCAGTTTAGTGTTATCAGTGATTGATGGCCCTAAAATGATTGCTCTCACTGCGACGTTCGCGGCGATATGTAACATGTGCGGAGTAATGGATGCAATCGTCGTTTCCGCACGTAGGTGCACTCGACGCATGTGTACTGAGCTCCGTTTGATCTCCGGGCGCAGAGCTGCTGTGCTGGTCCCTGTCTCGCACCGGGCACAGCGGAGCGCGGGATCGCCAGCAGCGGCTGCAACGGAGGGGGGGCGCACACCCGCACGCATATTACAAGCGATCGGGCGTCTCTACAGACGCCCGAACGCTTGTATGTAAACAGCCATCACTGGCTGTTTACATTCCAGGCTGATTTCCCACTCATGCGCGCCGCCTAGCTGTGGGCACGAGCGGGGCGGGACGTTTAAAAACACCCACCCGCATTCAAGAAGCCGCTGTCCGGCCATTTAATTACAACAGCCGGTGGTTAATAACCTTTTCAGTTTCAGAAAATTGTATAACACTGTGTCATACTGAGTGTTATTTAGAGTGACAATGTAAGATCTGGGCTATCATGATTGTCTACATCACTCTTAGACACGTGACTTGATAGAATGCAAGTTGTTTTGATCTGTTCAATGATAACCTTTACTTATGAATGTCTGTGAAGGTTCTCATTCATCCAGGTTATGGTATATCAACTCTGTGGTATTCTCAACTCTGAATGACTTGTACAAAACTTCTCTGGGAATAAATATGGTGAATGTTGCTCCAATCCACATAATCTGTAAAAGTCATTCTGAATTGAGAAAGCTTGCCATCTTAAGCTTTGGAGCTGGCATTGTATTTCCATACTCGCCGTACTAAAATCTGCAGTATTTGTGATCAACAATGACCCATGAGCTAACTATATCTGCAGTCAGTGTATTAGAAGCTGCACTTTTCTTATGTAAAATAGAGGTATGAATTGAAAACAAAATATATTGCTGTTTAGGTCCCAGAACTTACAATTTATTTCCAACATTGGTATAACAGAAGTTATAAGAAAAAGAACCCTGTTTCTGCAAAAGACCTTTTTGTTCTAGTCCAATATGCTAACTATCTATATCCAATATTTCTTTACAAGTAGAGATGTTTATTTTGACAAAAGTCATTGTTTTGATCCCAGAAGTGGACTGATGGTGTCCCATGGCAGTGTAAAGGCAGCTCTTTTTTTCTTGGCTACTATACCTTGATGGATTCAAATACTGACAATCCATTTACTGGGTTAAAGGAGAACTATGGGGTCAGGGCTTTTCCCCATAGTTCTTCTAAGGGTAACGGGAGGACACAAACTAGCGTCCTACCGTCACCCAAAGCAAGGTACTTTATCAAGACAAACCTCTAGTTTTAGCCCAAGACAGCTTTAAAACCACCGACTTTGAGAATAAATCGTCAGATCCTGGGACATAAAGAACAACTCCGGGTAAAAATGTTATTAACCTTTGCAGTGGTGCTACCCCCCCCCCCCCCTCCAAGGGTTAAATGCTCATTTTTGCCTAGGATCAAAAATAAAGTAATGCGCACCCTCGGAGATGACTGGCTGTGACAGTGCTCCCTTCTGCCTGTATCCCCCTAAGCTGCAGTGATGGAATGTCTCTCGGTGTCCTCACATCCTATACACTGTGTGTACAACATGATGACTCAGGGACCTTAGACCACTGCAGCGGAGGGGGAGAGATGATCCATTGACCGGTCTAAGAGCAAGACGGCTTCAAGGTTTGGCTGAGTCTAACTATTATTTTTGACCCCAGGCAAAAACAAGCACCTAAATCTTGCAGTGTGGGGATATCCCCATTACAAGGGTTTAAAATTGCATACCCAGAGTTCTGCTTTAAACAGGAACATATTCGATAAAAAAACAAAATCCTCTAAATAATGCATGCACTTGACTATCTCGAATTGGTTTGTTCAGCCCTACCTGAGTGAATGTAAACTAAACAGATGGTTTAGGCAGACCCCATACTAGTTCTTGGTAAATTACAGAAGATTATGCAGCGATTGTAAAGTGTGGTCAGCTTACAATTTGAGCAGCTACAGCTAGAGAGACCCAACCACATTTCTTACTGTGTGTGCAAAAACTTTCACTGACATCAGACATCATGTGCGTTATACATTCGGAAAAGGATAGCTCTACTTTTCTCAGTTACAATAAGCCTCATCAAACACCGTGACCTACAGTACTGTACTTTTGGATGTTCATATGCCTAAACCTTGGTAGGGCTTAGTCAAGGTAGGTGTGGCATGTCGCACAAACAATATTGGAGCAGAAATTTGTAGAGGCTACAGAAACCCTCTCTTTAGCAAGTTTTTGCAGGAAAACAAATTACCGGTCTTCCGGGCGATGCGGGGAGTGAGGGATGTGACTTAAAGTAGTATTACGGTCCGGGTGTTTTTTACCTTAATGCATTCTCTGCATTAGGGTAAAAACGTCCCAGCTCCTTTTTTCTACCCCAGTCCCCCCCACACTTACTTGTCAGCTGCGCTCGTCCCCGCCGCCGGTGCAAAGCGATCCTCCGCTCCCTGGACTTCCGGGTTGCGAGGTAGGATACTGATGGCAGAGGAGCCATAGGCTCCTTCTGCCTTCAAAGAGGGAAGGGGCGTGGCCTGCCAAAGGGCTGTGTGCGTCACACAGCCACTGCGGAAACGAGTGCGCACGGGTGCCTTCACTAGAACAATGGTGGCACCCATGCAGGGGATGGGAGGAAAAGCCCTGTGGGGAGCCACTAGAAACAAGGAATTAGAAACTTTTAAAGAAAAAGAGCAACAGCCTCCAGCAAAGGAGGGTCTCCTTAAAGGAGAGATAAAAAAAAAAAAATAGGCTTTAAATATTACTTTAAGCAGTGAACTTCTCTAGTCACATCCCTGAACCTTCTCACTACCTGCCCATTCAGAAAATGCCTTACATAGTAGGTGAGGTTGAATAAAGACACAGGTCCATTAGGTTCAACCTATATAGTGTGTGTGTACTGCTCGGAATTTTGTGTGTTTTGTGAACTGAGGAACTCATCCAAGTGTTTTTTTAAGCAGTATGTTTCCCGCTGATCGAGCTACCCGTGAAAGTGAATTCCACATTTTTACCAGACTCAAAGTAAAATACTTCTTACACAGTTGACGATTATACCTCCTCTTCAACTTCTTGTTGTGCGCTCTTGTCTTCCTCTAGATACTTGGTTTTAGTAATGCATTCCCAATACCTGCTGTCCCCATTGATGAGCTTGTAAACTGCGATCATGTCAACTCTTAAGCGCTTCTTTTCTAAGGAGAACAATCCTAATTTTTGTAGACGTTCCTGATAACTGAGACCCTCCATCCCCCTTATTAATTTGGTTTCCCTTCTCTGTACTTTTTCTAGCTCACGGACATCCCACCTAAGGATTGGTGACCAAAGTTGCAGCACATACGCAAGATGGTACCAGTGTTTTGTGGTAAAATGAGATTTCTATTCCGTGAATAAATCCCTCTTTTGATGCAATATACTATTAGCTTTATTAGCTGCAGCTTGGCACTGCATGTCATTTCCGAGTCTGTGGTCTATAAGGACCCCAAGATCCTTCTCCATCGCCCACAGTGAAACCCCACCTAAGGTGGAGCATCTTAGGCAGTTCTTCTTTGCTCTCAAGTGCATGACTTTACATTTAGCTAGATTAAAGCTCATCTGCCACATTGCTGCCCACTCTCCAATTTGATCGAAGTCTTGCTTCAGGGATTCTATGTCATGTTGAGATCTTATTTCCTTGCGTAACTTCATATCGTCAGCAAACACTGACGGGGAGCTCTTTATTCCCACCTCAATGTCATTTATAAATAAGATAAACAGAATTGGCCCCACGACTGAACCCTGAGGCACTCCACTCACCACTTTGGACCATTTAGAGAATGAGCCATTTATTCCTACCAGAGGGATGTTGGAGAGGGATATGGTCTTGCAACCAGTTTTCTACCCCGGTACATGTTGGTTTTTCAGTTCCCAGTGCCTAGTATTTTTCTCAAAGAATACAAAGTGTGTAATCATATTTTCCTGGAGTTTTGTTTTAAAATCTTCAGCAACAGGTCAAACATGTTTTTGTTTGTTTTCTATAGAGGTTATGTCAACTGCCTTTCATGGAAGTCATCAACAAAACATTTGACCAAGTATGTCCAGACTTTTGCATGTATACCTGCCACATCTGATTTGAAATATTCTTTAACCCCTTGCTGACCCGGGGTGTTAAACCCCCTTCCTGTCCAGGCCATTTTTCAGTATTCTGTGCTGCGGCACTCTCAAGGTCTTACCTTGTCCTCATGGTGGCAGCCATTTTCGACATGTGCAGACTGCAGTCTCTTATAATCTCTGATTGCATCATCGCTTGCCTGCTGTCTGGGCCTATAGTCAGTGATGATGTGGCACACCTGACTATATCAGTCTGCTCAAACTTCAGGCTAATTGCCCTTGCGTTTGTGCTCCAAGGTGCCTATCTGGCAGTCTCAGTTCCTTTGTGTCTTTCTGTGTATGATCTGGCCTGGCTGACATTTCCTCTGGCTCTCGACCCCGCATCGGCAGACATACCCGCATTGGACTTGATCCCGGCTTGGCAGACGTACCCGCATTGTACTTGATTCCGGCTTGGATGACTACCCGCATTGGACTTGAACGGCTTGTTCCTGACCTCGCTGCCGCTGTTCCCTGATGAATGCTTATTTATGTTTCTTTAAATAAACTACATTTTACCTGCATTCCCGTGTGGTCTGGTTTCCTGTCTCTTTGACATTAATTCAGTCATGCAACGCTGCACATCAAACCAAAACGATATGTATTTCATACCTTTTTTTAGGGACAGATAGAGCTGGTGGGGTTTAATCACCACTGGGGGTTTTATTTTTTAATATATAATGATAAGTACTGCTAGACCTGCAAATCTGAGGCATTTGCTTTGTGCCTCAGGCCTGCACTGAATTCTGTTTTTACACTAGCTTGACATTACCACTACCAAGTCAGCTGTAAAGTTATGGCGCTAAATGGCCTCTTCCTCTCCTAGTCTAGGTTGACTGCAGAAATCCAGTCCTGTGTGTCCAATTAATGGGACCTGCCTATTGAATGGGTCAATGCAATAAGCCCTGGCTAGACATATAACAGGTCAACTTCCTAAGTGAACAGTGCAATCTCCCAAATGGCAAGTATATTTAGGTAACACATTCCCAGGAGCAGTCTATGCACAGCTCTAATGTTGACTGTACTATGGACGTTTCAGAACCTATTTTTGTGTGTTCAATGTTACTGATCACATCCAGTTCATACAGGATCCTATGTAAACATCTTAGTAAATTTACTGCAGTTACTTTAATATTTCATTGCATTAAATTAAAATTTCTTTGACTGTCAAAGCACCAATTTTGACTTAAAGCCATATCATTGTATCCAAAATGTGCCATATTTAATAAAGAATTTATATTTTCACAATACCCATTATAACATTGTTACAAATAACACTTTTTGCTAGTTTTGATTTCTTTGTTGGGCTTCCCATACTTCTGTAATAGATTTCAACACTTTGTGGTCTTGTAACAGAATAACATAAGAGACAAAAACACTGAAGACATTTGTAACTAATCTAGTAAAAATGTACATGGGACCTTAGCATAAAAAAAAGAAATATTAAAAAAAAGGCACGGCACAATGAGGTTTAAGCTCATATTTGTGAATGGTTTCCTTAAAAAATAAAATATTTGGTCGCATTCATTGCTGTTTTCCCCTGGAATGTTAAGGCATGATAAGGGAGAATTAATTACTTTAAGAAGGAATGATGTGCAGGCTTTTCTTCACTTTTGATTATAAATTGTTGAGTTCAAGTAGCGTTTGGTCCAGAACTTGATGCATTCCCATATTTTCGTCTTTGGCATTAGCCAACTTGTCTGAAATGAAGACATAACAATTAAAGGATCTGCCCTATCACTGTCTCTGGATTTTTGGAAAGAACGGAAGTAATTTCAATTTTACAAATATAAATTTGGTGACTTTAGTAAGTGCCCTATCTGAACATGCACAATGTAAGAGGTATAGCAGTAACCATGTTAGAAAAAGTGTCAAAATGATAAGCTACCCCTTAGCAAAAGCAATACACCAAACAAAATAATGTCTTGAGACATACATGGTCCATGACACCAAAGTAGTGTTTGCTACATTGGTAGAAGACATAAAAACGGTCACCGTAGTAGTGTTTGCTCAGTCATACATGCACTACACACACACACACACACACACACACACACACACACACACCAAAAGAAAGAAAGAAAGATAGAATTTAAAAGGTGCAGAGAGACTTTTATTTCTTACAGAGGTTGAGAGCAGTGAATAAATTGAAAGAGAGAATAGTAGCTGACAGAACTGGAGAGCCACATCACATAAAACCACATAAAAAGAGGGTCTACAACGATGTCATATCATTGAGAGCATGGTCGAGCTCCTCGCTGATAGCTTTGTACTTGAGCTTCTGGGCATACAACTCATCTAACAAGACAGAAGTAGCAGGAATGATTCGGAAGGACAGAAGAAGAACCGAATACAGATGGAGGGTAAGATGAAGACAGCATGAAAAACAAAGAAACCATTATTACATAATGAAAGTTTGAAAACATATCATAGCAAACGTGTGCATTTGAATATGGTCATACAAAATGTTTTGTTCCTTATTTCAGGTTTCAGTTCAAAGACCAATGGTGTGCAATAACTTATAGCAACTAAATAGGAATCAGCATTCAGTAGTTTAATGTAGACAAACTACTAAATGCTGGTAACCAGTACTTTTGTGGTTGGTGTTAGTAAGAATGTTTCAGCTCTGAAACTGATGAGGTTTTCTTCAGGTAAGATCTGGTCAAGGTAGATTTAATACTTTAGATATATAGGTTATAGTTTAAATAACTTTACATTAAAATGAAAAGATTTGAATTTTGAACAGATAGGGACATACAGAACAAAAGATAATCAGTCTGGGGGCACTCCTGCCTTGCAGTTGTGTGTCCTGGCTACTATCCACTCCAAGGACAGTATCCAATGTCTGCTCCGCTTTCCTCTCCGTATCACACTAATAGTTTAACTAGTGGTCCTGGAATTTTTTTTTTGTTTAGGCTTTTTTCCTTTTTTTTTTCCACCTGGTGATGCAGCCAGTAGGTCTGTTATTTTTCAACTTCCATTAAAGTGGACCTTTAGCCCCTTTCACTAAAAAAATCACATCAGCGTGCAGCTCTCCATGCTGATCTGAAAGAATCTTACATTCATTAGTTAAACATATTTTGCTTTTAATTTACAATGACTGTTTTTCTACTTCCTGATCCTCTTGGGCATTAGTGATGCAGCCTGTGCCTAAGCAATGCATCCTTGGAAGGTTACATCAGCAGAGCATTGCTGGGAAATCTCATCTGTAATCTCATGAGCTCTCAGGCAAAGGCATTTTCCTCCCTTGCGATGATGTGAATGGTCACATGTCCTAGTCACATGTGCCAGAGTTTCAAGAGGTAAAGGGAGATCTGGTAGTCTGCTCTTATGCCTGGTTCACACCTGTACGTTTTGTAGCGCGTTCAACGCTCTACAAAACGCTCAAACATGAAAATCCCATTGTTTTCTATGGGTATGGTTCACACCTTTCCGTATTTCAGCCCGTCTGAACGCGCTACAAAACGGCCTACGCCTGAAAATGTACATGAGCTTCTTTGCGGCGTTTTCGTTGCACGTTTCCATTGGGATACAGCCAAGTAGACCTCGGAAACGCGCGTTTGTCGCACAGTTTTTTTAACGCTCGGCCCGAAACGTGCGACAAACGTGCATATTCGATACGCCTAGGTGTGAACAGAGCCTTAGTAAAAATGGCCACCATGAGAAGAATGGGAAAGGAAAAGAAAAATAAGGTATACAAAGAATACAGAAGAAGAAGCCTGCAATTATCTAGAAGTATGTGTTTGTAGATTGTCATTACTAAACATTTGTAAAGGTGTCTTTGTTGTCGTTTCAAAGATATGGGTAAGGGCTTGTTCACACCAAATGCAGAGCAGATCCGCTCAGGTTTCTGCACACGCAGTGCATTGGGTAGTGCCGCGTTACTGCCGCGTTTTTGATGCGTTCCGGGCCGTTTTTTTAAAGTTTAACATGGGCTTTCAGTGCGTTTCCAGGCATTTGCATGCATTCCAGAGCAGGTAAAATAGGACTTGCTTCAGTTTTTTCACCTGCTCTGCACGTTGCGATGTGAACTGGAGCAAAAAATACCATTGGAATACATTGGACGCAGTTTTGATCCGGTCTGCAACTGCTCTGCACCTGCTCCGCGCTTGGTGTGAACAAGGCCTAAAGGTCCTCTTACAGACGAAGCTGTCCAGCAGGAGTGGCAGATAGAGGAACGAGACAAACCACTGACAGGGGTGGCCAAAATGGTCAGATTTTATTATTATCCCCCCAAAAAAACAAAACCTATTGCTGTAACTGCCTAAAAAGTGTTAACTAACAAATTAAATCGGAAATCTAGCTAAGTCCATCTAAATTTACTAGTCCGTGTAACACTACCCTCTCCACAGGCTGACAATGCTACTATCGAAGGACGGCTCCACTGATTCTCCAACGGAGCCACCCTAAGACAGGAAGTGTGTTACTGGCTAGATCACCAGGTCTAAATAAAAGGGACAAAAAGTCTAAAAAAATAAATAAAATAAAACCACCACAATTAAAGATGATAAGCTGCAATATATACAATTTTTGGTATATATTGCATGAGACGTTTAGCAGGGGGCTCCCTGATTTGGTGCTAGTCATTGACAGTCATTTTAAAAGTCTATGGAGATGCAGAATAAGTACTGTGCAACCATACATGCATCTAAATTTGCTAGTGCATCTAACTAATGCAGCCATCAAAAATTAATTATTGGTAAGCTGCAATATTTAAAATTTTTGGGTTTCGATATGCTTTAAAGTGACACCAAGACTCGTGTTTCACTGAAGGTAACTTCAGCTTATGTATATCGCATTGCATGCTTAACATAACGTCACACTAAAGGATGCAGGCAGTTTCTGTGACAGAAGCTGCAGTTAGTGATCGCTGAGACAGGTGGCGCCGTGATTTCAGTGCCACAGTCTCAGTGATCACACAGAGCAGACGAAGAACATCCGTTGTTTGTCTGCTCTAGGGGCTCAATGTTGAGCCTCTATGCCGTGGTCACGGGTCCCCCAGGGGAGCGGGGGACCCCAAAAAATACGGCGGGTGGGGGCCTCGCACTCGATCGCCGCCGCTGCTCGGTTTTAATACAAGTGATCGGATTAGATCACTTGTATTAAACGAGCAGCGGCTTCCACTGTACATTTAGCTCTGCTTTAGCAGGGCTAAATGTACAAAAAACGATTCGCCCGGGGCCCGAAACTGCATGTTCCGGGCGTCGGGCGATAGGGATTCGCTCCATAAGACGCACACACATTTCCCCCCGCCTTTTGGAGGGAAAAAAGTTCGTCTTATGGAGCGAAAAATACGGTATCTTATTTGTGTATTACTCGGCTGTAGATCCTCAAATCCTCTCTGAATTGGTGCGGACACTGTCCTTCCTTCTGGAGGGTGGCTACTTTTGTTCCCCATGGTCCCTGTGTGTGTTGTAAAGTAGTCACACAAATAAGATACATTTAAGTTAATAGTTAAGGTACTTGAATGCATTTTCAAGATTTGACCCCTGAGTTTAGTGTCACTTTATGTTAAGCATGCAATGCGACATACATAAGCTGAAGTTACCTTTAGTGAAAAACGAGTTTTATAATCATAAGTAGATCCAGAAATATACAAAGTTACATGCAATTCTCAAGCTTGGCCCCCTCAGGAAGCCTCTTTACTGATTCTCTAATTTGACCAATAGGGTAGGCACCAATAGCAGGAGAGGCAGGGTCAATTTTTACAAAAAAAGTTAAGATTTGCATTTAACTTCAGCTACATTTTGTCATTTCTTACACAGGTTGTACAGTACACATACAAGTAAAAGATAGGCTATAAGAGTGAGATCATTTTACAGATGATGCTGCACAAATGTAAAAATCCTATAGCAAAGGTAGGGCAGATTGTTTACCTTCAAGATCATCAATACTCTTTTCTAGTTTGGCAACTGTTCTCTCTGCAAACTCAGCCCGGGTTTCCGCCTGTAAATGAGATAGATTAAAAGTACATGGAGTGCACAAGAAAATGCTCAGTGGTCTGATATTCTGCAGCAAATCCATTCACTCCTCCGCATTGTCAAAACAGCTCTTTGTAAATGTCGACAACACCCCTTTCCCATTATCAGAAGTTCAGTCAAGCTTAGTTTTGTCTTTTTCACTCCCAGCACTGCAAATACACTTCTAATCTGATTATATATATATATATATATGCATGTAACAAGACCATTATGTACTGCATAAACAAAGCATCCTTCCACCTTCTTACCTCTTTTAGCTTGTCTGTTAAGACCTTGATTTCCTCTTCATATTTGTCTTCTTTTTCAGAGTACTAGAAAGAAATAGAAAAAAACCAAGCCATTATAACTCTATGCATAACTGCATGCTTTCTGGCAATGAAGAATGCACTTGTGTATTTGTATTCAAGACGAGGAATACATTTTTACCCATCAAAGCTTGTTCCACTTGTTCTTCATGCAAGATTTAAAATGGTAATTATTTCTCACTAGCAGAAAGGCGTTCATGTCAACATTCTTTTTTTTATTTAGAGGGCTGGGTGTTGCACCTGTAGGTCAGGTGTTTTGAGTGAGGGGGACAGTTAATGCTACAGCATAAAGACATTTTAGACAATTTTGCACTTCGGACCTTGTAGCAACAATTAGGGGAAGGCCCTCTGAGGAAGGTCCATAATGATTTGCAGGGCTATTCACAAGAGGGTGAAGAGTTTGGCATGATGATATTTCTCGTTGCACTACAGCTGGAGGGCTGGAGTTTGCCTAACCCTGTTGTAGAGGAACTTGAATGGCCTGCACAGAGCCCTGGCCTCAAACCTATTGAACACCTCTGGGATGAAGTGGAACGCCACTGTTTTTGCGTTGGGATGTCCAAGCTCATATAGATGTGAAGCTCAGATGTGCACAAACTTTTGGGCATATAGTGTACTTCACTCTCTGTACCATGCAGTCCTATAAGCTACCTTCCTGAAATTCATACTGAAAACTGCAACAAGAGCTAATTTCTGCTGATGTCAGTCCACTGTTATTGAATACCAAGTCAGAGGAATGACAACAGAGTCTCGCCTCCTCACAAAGAATCAGAAATCTCTGCATACATTGTACTGTGGAATGTCTATCGGGTGCTTTCATTCTTCCAGTAACTGTAACAGTGTCTTTTGCTAGCAGAAAGTGGGAGAAAAGCAATTCAAATCTGGAGTTTTTCTTCCCACAAAATCAAAAATTGCTCACTTCAAAGAAAATATATATTATTTTCAAAAGGATGCTTGGCATTTATTTAGGGTACAGGAAAATATCAGATTTTTCTTGCTACTGGACAAAATAAAGGTGGCCCTCGGTTTACAACGGTTCAATGTGCACTGATTCAAAATAGCACCCTTTTCTGGGAGTGTTGTAAATTGAAATCAAATATATAAATGTTTGTCAATGGGAAGTGAGGGAGCTAGGTTCCAGGCCTCTCTCATAACAATGAATGGTTCCAAATAGAAACTGGTTAGTCAGTGGAAAGTGAAGAAGTTAGATTCCAAGCCCCTCTCATTGACATACGTAACATAATACAGGTACATTTTATTTAAAGCTCCTTGTGTGAGCAGCTTTAAATATAATGTACCTGTATTCTATTACTTATGTCAATTTTGGAAAGTTCTGTACCGTAACTGCCTCGCTTCCCATTGACTTACATTATATACTGGGTTTCAATTTACACCGGTTTCTATTTACAGTCATTCCCTCAGGAACCTACCCCAGCAAAAATTGATGGCTACCTGTATCTGTCATAGGGGATCAGCATAACTCACCTTTTCAGACTGAGCCTCCAAGGATTTTAAGTTGTTAGTCACATTTTTCAATTCTTCTTCCAGATCGCCGCACTTACTGAAATAAAACCATACAAGATCTCTTTTATAATCTAACATATATATTATACATATAAAAAACGTATTTATTACACTGATGTTTCATCGTGCCACAGCTCTCTGAAACCTGTAATAACCCTGTTTTCTGATGCATTTACTCCTGTGGAAGACATCTGAATGCCTACTATATATACCGTGTTTTCCCGAAAATAAGACACTGTCTTCTATTTTTTTTTGGCTCAAAAAAAACACACTAGGTCTTATTTTCGGGGGCGGTCTTATTTTTTTTAAAATGTACAACAAGCCACACTTATTCATGCAGAAAAGTCAACATGTATTCATGTACAAAAATATGGTGATAAGGGCAATCAGGGGTGCTGTACCTTTCCAAGAGAAATTTGCTAACCAATTGCTGGCCAGAATGAGCGAATTGCACTTTCACTATCGATTCCTCACAGGCCGAGTGCATTTGGTATCACTCCGCCTGTGACAGGAGGCGGCGCTATAAAGGAGGCATCGGCTTATGCGGCTCTGCTCCCTCCGGTGCCACCTCGCTTTCTCTAGCGCTGGCTTCGTTGGCACTGCTGATTCTCTCCTGCCTCTCCCGCGGCTCTTCAAGTTCCCCCTTATGCCACCACCGGCCCTAGTAATGGTCACAACTAGGTCTTATTTTTGGGGTAGGTCTTATATTTTAGCAATTCCCAAAAATAGTACTAGGTCTTATTTTCGGGGTGGGTCTTATTATTTTTCAAATAATATATAACTTATAGTGACCAAATGGGAAAAACAATCCCAGTAGGGATTCTAAGGTTCTAACTCATTGATGCTAGACAAAAAGTGGAGGCTGCGTTAGCAAATAAATGGTTGGTCATTATTCGAACCCCTAGGCTGTTTTTATTTTTTTTGGTGTGTGTTTGTACCTGGTCTCCTACTCCTGCAGGTGACACTAAAAATCAGGTCAAAGGTCTACAGATAAACGCTGTGTCCAATGAATGGAAGAGAAAAATAAATTCCTGCCAGAAATCTAGTGACCTGAAAACAGTTAGTATTGCTCTCAGTGCTCTCTACAGACTACAAAACACCCACCCATGCTATGGGGAAGAGGAAAGGGCAAGGTGTTCTTTAGTCTTGTTGCTCCTCCATAGTAATAGTACTGTGAGCATTGTTATTCTAGTACAGGAATTGTGTTACTGGCCCGATCACCAGGTAAAAACAAAAGGAAAAAAAACAACTCCTGAAAAAAGAAACCGAATGCAGCCACCGCATCTTAGGGCTGGTAAGCTGCAATATAATAAATTTTTGTTGGTGGATTTGGATACACTTTAAAAACTGAAGCAACAGGCTCTTCTCTGAAGAGTAAGGAAATCATGTACAAGGCCAAATTAACTGGTTATCAAATGAATCTGATGAGATTAATATCAAACAATGCAGATGTAGTCTTTATCATGGTCTCAGGATATTGTGAAAGTAGACAAATATCTATCTCTCATTCTCATTGACTCCCATCACTGACAACTCCACAGGATCATAGGTCATAGTGTGTGTGTGTTTGCATCAGACAGATATAAGTCTCACTTATCTAATTTCTCAGAGATGTTAATAGGTTGACAACTAGTAAACCAAAAAAGGGAGACAAGAACTTTAAACTGGCAGATCAGTAACATGCCAGTTTTAAAAAAAGGCATGGTGGTAGTTAAATTGCATGCTCTGCTCACCTTAACTCCTTTTATTGATCTTTCTTAGTTGCCTCGATTTAGAAAAAACAGGCAGTATTGTTGTAAAGAAACACAGATGGTAGTAATCTAGATTACTGTTCATACAATATACTAACAATAGCCAAGGATTAGTAAAAACCAAAGAATCCTTACAGTTCAGACACTTCGGCACGCTCTTCTGCTCTCTCCAGCTCTCCTTCAAGAATGACCAATTTACGAGCCACCTGCACAGAAAATCACAGTAACAGAACCAGGTTAAAGCTTCAATAACTATTACCTTGCGTAGGCGTGCTCCTTGTAGATCATATATCAATAAGGAATAAAGAGCAGTGCTGCTAAAAAAACAACATATGCTGCTAAAATGTATTGACTCCATATTGAGCTATTATTGTAGAGCACTGAAAGTATCATATTTTAACTTTTTACATTATTCTGCCCCTGCAGAGTAATCAACAGCTGAAAGTCAGCAGAAAAGTACATGGAGAGGATTGCTTCAGACGTCTGTCTGTGATTTGACACTGCAGATAATCATTCAGAACTGTGATATATTCACTTTTACAATACACAATTAAACTAAACTAGATAGTCCTATTTGGAAACTGGATCTTGGACACATTTAGACAGGACAGTTTGCCTAGTCTATGCATTAGGACTGCGTTAGGCAAGGGTGCCTATAACAGTCCAACACATATGGTATAAACGGGCCCTAAAGATTTTTTTTCACTATTTCACATATCTTGCCAACATGATTTGTTTTACCTTACCAAGTGCTCTTCTTGGGCACATTTTCTTTAGCACTTGGAATGGTAAAACAGATCATGTTGGCAAGATATACAAAATACTGAAAACATTTTTTTAGGGCCCATTTACACCATATGTGTTGGTGTAAGGCACCCTTGCCTAACGCAGTCCTAATGCATAGGTAAGGCAAATTGTCATGTGTCCTATGTGTTCGTTTGCACTGCAGGTGTGCACTTAAAGTAGGACGTGCACAACTTTTTTTTTCACTGCAGTGTGTTGCAGCTCACTACATCCACATTGCAATGCTCTGTGCAACTTTGTTACATTTCAATAAAGTTGTAAAAAAGAAAAGTAAACAGCTTTATGTGTTGTAATCGGGATATCGGCAGTTTACTTTACCAAGCGCACACCAGTGGCCATGGTAAGACGCGGCCTCTGCTGTGAACGAGCCCTAATACAGACAAGCATTTTTCTTAATGCTTTAACATACTCGGTGTCCGACACTCTTTCCATAAACGTCTTACCAAAGATGCTGACTAGCCTAAAATATTCTACTATCAGCTACAAGAGAATGTTTAAACTATAACCCAACATTTTGATATTTTCTAAAATTCAGAAAATATCTAACTTTTTTTTTTTGGTGGATAAAGCGGGAAAGGGCTACACCCACTGTCAGGGTTTATTATGTCTGCATCCCCATTCAGAAGATTCACTGTCTATCTGTCCTGGTAATCACTGTCACTGGGACTCAAAGCGAAGGAAAAAACAGATTAAGTTGTCAACACAACTGCAAAAGAGGGGAAATCTTCCAAACAGTGACACTGTGAAAGAGGGAGGTGTCCTCATTTTGGAGAGATTTACTCCTGACAGGAAGTGAAGTCTCTTCAATGGGACACATAACAGGAAAAAAAATCTATATCCAAAATGAAATGAAAAAAAAAAAAAATCTTTATACAATGTACAGTTGTATTTTCTAGACCTCCCAGTAAAAAGTAGATGAACCTCTCCCACCCTAGATACATATTTCCCTTAATCTCACCATGGCCTTGCAGTCTTTACCACTAGACAGCCAAAATCCTTCTTGTGCAGTCACTCCACATAGACTTTTATGGACCACTTGGCACAGCATCTACTGTTTCAGTTGACAGGCCCATAGAAGCCTATGGGGAGGGACTGCACAGACATGCTGTCAGTAAGATTTCAGCTTACAGGAGATGACGACTGCAAAGTGCCACAGCAGTGAATACAAAAGGATATGGGGCAGAGAAAGGTTTGCCTATGTTTTAACAGGGGGGGCAAGTCACCATGGCCATGGCTTCTTACAGTTTTCACCTCCCAGCAGATAAAATCCTGCCTACGCAGTCACTCCACATAGACTTCCATGGACTGTATCGGTTGAAAGTCCCATACAAGACGGAGAGACGGAGCAGGCACAACTGTCAGTAAAAAAGATTTCGGCTTCCGGGGAGGTGAGGACTGCAAGGATGCCATGGCAGTGAGATCAAAGGATCTGAGGCAGGGGAAGGCTTGCCTACTTTTCACCAGCATGCAAGACAAGAAGGATAATTGCACTTTGCATTTTGGATATATATATACAGGTGAAACTCGAATAATTAGAATATCGTGCAAAAGTAATTGCAGTAAGTGCTGAAAAAGGGGCCCAAACCAAGTACTGAGTACATATGCATGCTTGTACTTTTCAGAGGTCCGACATTGTTCTATGTACAATCCTTGTTTTATTGATTGCATGTAATAACCTACTTTTTTGATGTTGTGGATTTGGGGTTCTTGGGGTTTTCATGAGCTGTAAGCCATAATCATCACAATTATGACAAATCACGGCTTGAATTATCTTGCTTTGCATGTAATGAGTCTATCTCATATATTAGTTTCACCTTTTAAGTTGCATTAGTGAAATAAATGAACTTTGCATGATATTCTAATTATTCGAGTTTCACCTGTATATAAGGAATAATTGACACATCTGTCAGCTTTTTTTATTTTTATCCGTGTCACACAGTACAATCCACTTAATTTGCAGCCCTGCAGGTACAACCTTAAATAAGAGCAAATCTCTCCAAAGGGAGGAAAGAGTACAGTTATACTTTAAACTGGGGTTCCTGAAGGAGACAAGCAAGTCAGGATTCTTTAGACTAGGGTAGCTCTTCCTGTATCTGACACATTTCCAGGATTGTTGTATGATTGGTCCCCCTCTGATAGCTGTGGCTCGATCGGCCGACCCCTACGTCACTAATGTGTCCTATAGTGACATGGGGGCTGGTGGAAGGAACAGAGTGCAGAGGGGGCAAGGCAGCTGAAATGCTCAAAGTATGACTGTTTAGTGGCGGTAGCTCTTTAATAGAGCAAAAATCAGGAGGCACCACCCATCACATCACAGAGGTAAGTATTAATCTTTTATTAAAGGAAACAAAAATTGGAGAACGGAAGCGCCACTACCTGGCGCAATAAATGTGGTGAGGTCTGATGAGAGGGGTAAGTGATGTACTCACCTATGGTGGGTAGATCATTCGCTTTTAGGACGGCCGTGAGATGAGGGCGGTCCCTCTTAGGATAGGTGATGTGGTGGTCCAACCAGATGGAGCAGAGGTAAACACAAAAAAACGAGGGCTGTAGGCTCGGTGAGGAGATGGAGTGTTTGGAACACTCAATGAGTCCTTGTTCCAAACAATCCATCTCCTC
>NW_017306475.1:1376803-1401477 GCF_000935625.1 Nanorana parkeri | reverse complement strand
CTTCGGCTTGAAAAAGAAGGCACAGCCTTCGAAACGCGTCGCCAGCACGAACCCAGGACCCACTGAGTGTTCCAAACACTCCATCTCCTCACCGAGCCTACATCCCTCGTTTTTGGGGCTCCGCCCCCTCAACATCTCAGCACCAGCATCGGAAGCCGACAGTTTTTGGACACATACACGCCGGACCGTCAGGAGGCCCCAGCGTGCATCCACCTCCGCCTCCCCTCCGGACCCTCCCTTCGAGCAGGCAGGTGACAACACCAAGGGACGTCGGAACACCGCGGCCGCCGCGCTACCCACCCTCCAGCACCGCGTCTCTTCCCAGCGTTGGGGCCTGCAGTTATCCAGCAAGACAGTCACGCCAGCACACATCCAGAGGATCATCCCACAGCCCTGTACCCAGGCATTACAGGAGCCCATCACCGTCGTTGAGAGCCAGCCTTCACTTTCCTTGCTCACCCACCTTATTTCAACTTGCTTTATTTGTGTTTACCTCTGCTCCATCTGGTTGGACCACCACATCACCTATCCTAAGAGCGAATGATCTACCCACCATAGGTAAGTACATCACTTACCCCTCTCATCAGACCTCACCACATTTATTGCGCCAGGTAGTGGCGCTTCCGTTCTCCAATTTTTGTTTCCTTTAGTACACCTGTTGGACACCACGGTCCGAACACCACGGAAGCTGCACACCCACAGAGCAATAAAGACGCTTCTATTTTTCTACAAAAATAACCCCCTACTCACACCCCCCCCTTCAAACTCTCCACATAAAAAATTCACCCACGCTCCAGTCACGAACGGGGTACCCACCAAGTACCACCGCTCACCCTACCTTTGCTGAGCGCCACATGTGGGGTAAAACTCTTTAAACTTCTCATTAATCTTTTATTGCAGGGTACTTTTGTTTAAAAAAATATGGTGACAGGTCCACTGTAGGAAAAGGGTTCTTCTTATAACCATAACTGTAAAGTGAAACCTGCTATGTAAACATGTGATGGATACTCTACAATTTATTTGACGAACGGGCCTAGGCAATTTTTAATCAAAATATACAAGCTTGTTTGAGGCTGGGCAATTGAAAGCAATAAACAGGCTAAATATATGGGAACACCCTGGGTTGTTCCTTACTAGTCAGCCTATTCATCACAAAAAGGGTAAGATTTAGTTTTCACAGACATTTTTGAAAGCAATAAATGCTACCAGGATCTTGTCTCTCTGCTCTATTCTTACCAATTAATCATTTGATTCTCTCACCTCCTCATATTTGCGATCTGCTTCCTCTGCAATATGTTTAGCTTCCTTGAGTTGCATTTCTTGAATTTCCATTTTTTCTTCATCCTTCATTGCTCTGTTCTCTATTACCTTCATACCTCTGAAAGGAGGAGGAACAAAATTATTAAGTAGTGAGGAGGTCTAAATCCAAACACATTATTGCGTTTAACACCACATTATACAAGCAGTACTGGTAAAGCTGAACTCCAAGCAAGCAAATGAATATACAATTAAAGTAAATGTCAAGAAAAAAAGAAAGAAAAAACAAAACAAATGCAGTACATATCTGCAATAGCTTTACATTTCTCCATGTTTTATCCCTCTACAGACCCTGCAAATCTCGAAGTGTGCTATTGCATTGCCATTCATTCTGAAATCGCACCTCAACGCACCTCCCGGCTGCTCTGCGTTGTGGCACAACATACCACAATACTATGCGTTGCTCCTGGGAGGTGTATTGGGGTGCCACCCTCCTTTATTACATCATATTACAAATGTAATAAAGTAGCTTATTACATTTGTAAAAATAAAGAAACCGGAAGAATACAATTTAAGTGGTTTCTCTCTCATTAGCAGGCATTTAAGTCAAATAAAGTAGGGTAAATGTACACATAGCATAGCTTAGCATTTGTAACATTATCAGCTACAGCAAGTGGGGAGCTTAAACAAGATATACATGGTTGTTAAATTTGGATAAAAAGTCACTTGGCTCAAAAGAGTTACATTTTAAGTTGCTGGTAAGATCCATTTATTATTGTCAATGGGTGGGGTTGATTCCACTTCACAACACTTGATTTCTTAGCATAATAAAAGCAGAAGACATAAGACATGCCAATGGTTGGGAAATGTGAATACATTTGAATAATGTGCGGTTGCCTGTTTATTTTGATTTTATGGCAGTCTCAAACAGCATGTAAATATTTATATGGCTGAGACTTCCATTCAAAGAAAATATAATTGTTAAATTTGCCCATGCTGAACAACCTTTGTGTGGTATTATATACTGTATATAGCTATTTAAACGGAACTAATTTATCTTTCAATGAGATTATTGTGTATGCTGCGGACAACCTTCGGACAAGGAGGTGCGGACAACATCCTCCATTTCCTCAAAGATCAAAGAGGGAATGGCTTATCTCTGCTTTCCCTAAAGTATATGGGTTAATATGTTTTTCTGACAAGTAAAATGCAAAAGGGAGACAGCAATGACAAGCACCCAAGTAAACACAAAGGGGCTGATTTATAGCTCTTCCGTCTAGCATATAGCTGGGCAAATGCCATTCGCACAGCGCTACCACCACTAGATGGATACAAGTAGCATAGGAAATTTCCATGCACCTCAGCACCATCTAGTGGTGGAAGTGCTATGCAATTGGCAATCGTCCAGCTACTGTATGTGCTAGATGAAAGATTTAGAAATCAGCCCTATAGGGAATTTAACTTCAGAATTTTACTATCAACGGATTCCAAATACATCTTACTGTTTGGAAAATAATGCTGACCCAATATTCCTCCATATTCCTGGATTGTTACACTCTCTGGTCAAAAGGGTTAAACAATGAACGTAACAAATAAAGTAAAACTTTTTTGGTGCATGGGGTATGTAAGTAATCATAGATTTTCCTCATATTGCTGAACATACATTTAAACATGTGCATATAATTCCATCCATATGGAACATTTATGGAATGCTGCCCTTTTGTGAAAACAATTATGCTGTTATGAGAAGTATAGAAAAGGTTTATTGCACTTCGCTTTCTGTGTCTGGGGAAGATGAAAGGGAGCACTTATACTGTATGATGGACAAGTGGGGAGGCCTCGACATTGCATTCAGATAAAATCTGTGGCGGTTTGTACTTACCATAAAATATTTTTCTTGGAGGCTTTTGAGGGTCACAGAAATTCAGAAACAGTTGGGTTATACTGCTGCTTACAGGAGGTTTAGGACACTGACAAACAGAAACATTGGCTGGACTCCTTTTCTTCAGCTGGACTGAGGAACATCTAACTAGTATTCAAATTTTTTTTTTTGCTTTCTGGGATTTATTTTTTCAGTGACTTCTATCAAGATTCTTCACCGACATTGCGGTTTGAACTGGTCTCTATATAGCATTTATACAGATGAGCGTTTTCTCAGCTTAGCTTTGGGAGGCTGGAAAGAGAAACCACATCGGAGGACTGGGAAATTAAAGTGACACTAAACTCAGGAGTTAAAAGCGAACTATGGGGTAAGTGTTTTTCCCCATAGTTCTCTTAGGTTAGAAAATTCCTCCTGTGACCCTAAAGCTCAGTATTTAGCAGGCTATTATACGCGATATACTGAGAGCGCACCAGCCGGGACAGATCCCGACAATACTTTAGAGATCCACCCATCTGCGTGAGTGACAGCTGGCTCTGCCCACCTAGAGGCAGAGCCAGCTGCGCCCGCCCCCTCCCCCATTCGTTCCTCCACTCAGCGCTGGAGGATAGGGGAGGGAGGAATCCCGGCGGGGGAACGGTGACTGACAGTCATCTCCCACTGCAGGGAGACGATCGGGAAGTGAGCAGATCAGCGGCATGTTTCTGCTCACTTCCCGATCGATAGAGTCGGCCTGTGACAGCTTCTTTGTCACAGGGCGGCTCTAACTATGAGGATGAGTGGAAATCACTCACCTCATAGTTCTCATTTAAATCTTAAAAATGCATTCATGTACCTTAACTATTAACAAAAATGTATCTTATTTGTGTGTCACTCAGCTGTAGATCCTCAAATCATCTCTGAATTGGTGCTGACACTGTCCTTCCTTCTGGAGGGTGGCTACTTTTGTTCCCCATGGTCCCTGTTTATGTTGTAAAGTAGCCACCACTCCAAGCTCGCTCCCGGGATGGACTACAAACTCAATACAAATGTGTAAACTAAACATGACATTGTAGTCCATCACATGAACTAGCTTGGAGTGGGGGCTACTTTACACCACACACAGGGACCATGGGGAACAAAAGTAGTCACCCTCCAGAAGGAAGGACAGTGTCAGCATGAATTCAGAGATGATTTGAGGATCTACAGCTGAATTATACACAAATAAGATACATTTTAATTAATTGTTAGGGTACGTGAATGCATTTGTAAGATTTAACGCTCGAGTTTAGTGTCACTTTAAAGTGTATGTAAAGGCAAATTTTCCTTTTTTAGTTTTGGATAGAGTAGGGAAGGTATAAGACTCATGTAAAGTTTTTTTGTTGTCTGTGTCTCTGCTGGGGAGATTGACCCCTCTATTTGTCCTGGTGATCGATGTGACAGAAAATGAGGAGAAATCCCAAAATTTTTAGTTGTCACCAGAGGACCAAGGGAAAACCTTTCAATGGGTACACATGTGACAGCTGTCTCTGAGGAGAATGCCATTCACTTTAGAGAGATTGCTTCTCATTTTCTGTTGAGTCCCCTGGACAGGAAATCTCCCCAGGAGAATACAGAGAGCAAAAAAATTACCTTATAGGGGTTTTTACCCTACTTTATCTAAACTAACAAAAAAACACTACAACACTATGCATACGCTATATTATAACATGCTGGATCATGCAAGTTCTTCTAGAACTGGAATCTCTTCACCACTGCAGAGATCAGCAGCATAGTCAGCAGGGGAAGTGAGTATTCAACGTTTCATTTATTGAGGGGGTCACTTTAAAGGAGAACTATGAGGCGAGTGCTTTTCACTCACCTCATAGTTCTAGCTGACCTGTGACAATAAGACTGTCACAGGTTGGCTCAGTAGATCGAGAGGTGAGCGAACACATACCGGCGTTTGCTCACCTCTCGATCTTGTCACAGCTCTCTGCCGTGACAGGGGAGGGGCTGGATTCCCCCCTCCCCGCTCCGATATGGAACGGACTGGGGAGGGGGCGGGTACAGCTGGCTCTGCCCCTAGATAGGCAGAGCCAGCTGTCAGTCACGCAGCTGGGCGGATCCCGGCACAATTGTCGGGATCCGCTTCAGCTGCGGCGTCCCAGTATACCGCGAGCTACAGCTCCCGGTATACTGAGCCTAGGGTGACGGGAGGACGCTAGTTTGTGTCCTCCCGTTACCCTAAGGAGAACCATGGGGAAAAGTCTTAACCCCATAGTTCTTTAAGTAAAACACATGCACCAACCAGGGCCAGCACAGCACTCTGTGTAGTGAGCACAAATGGGATCCGTCTAGTAACAGATTTGTGAGCAACAGAGACATATGGGAACTGCAGCTTTTTAATGGATCCCGTATTCTTATATATTGCACTGGTTGCTGAAAATACCAGAGAGGTTTAGTAATGTTTGCATTATTTACAATATCAGTCATGTTCTTGAGTGATTACTGACTGCAATAGAATTGAATAATGCTGTGTTGAGTGATGATCATGAGTGATTTATTATAATAGCAGATCAATTTCAGTTTCAACATTAACATGGTGATCATGGACTAAAATGATACTGAGCCATCCTGTGACTAATCATCCAGAGTTTGCATTCTCTATAGACCAGAGATTATTGAAAAATATTAATTGCATCCTTCCCGAAGTACTTCTTTATTTTAAATAATATTGTTTCCAATTTCGTAGTTCGAATGGTTTACAAGGATTCCTTTCCGACAGCGAACTGAAGAAAGTATAGAATCTCAATATGAACTAAAGACATTAAAAAGGTATCACAGTTTATTGCATATTCTGATCTTTTTTTGTTAGTTTGAATACTGCTATATATACACTGAGGGTACAATAACAGGTAATTGTGCTGGTCCGGACTGATAAATAGAGGGCTAGAATTCAGGGGCGTCCCGAGGCTGTGTGACACCTGGAGCGGTAACCTAGTGTCACCCCGCCGAGATGTCACTGCACATGCGTGACATCATCGCGCACGCGCAGCATTATTCTGATACCTGCCGGCGGCCATCTTGGTGATGGACGCCGGCAGCGAGAGGAGGGGACAGTCACCCGGTGGGATAAGGAATGCCGCCGGGTCCCCTCCTCTCTCCTGATATAGTCCATGACCGAGCGCCCGACTTTTCTGAGGGGGGTGACACCAAAATGACTGAGTCATTTTGGTGTCACCCCTCCATTGGTGTCACCCGGGTGCGGGCCGCACCCCCTTGTGACGCCACTGCTAGAATTTCTGGTTACAGCACACTTGTGCCACCACATTGTTATGTATATACTGCTTTTCTGTCAGATAATGCACCACTGTGTGCAGAAAATTGTTGCAATTACAAATGTGTAGGCATTCTCATGTTTATTTATTTTGTTTGTATTGGTATGACACATAAAAGTGGAGGGGAAAAAAAAAGCCAATTCTGACACATTCCAGGCAAAACTCCAAAAATGGACTGGACAAAATGATTGGCACCCTTAATTAATATTTAGTAGCGCTGCCCTTTGAAAAAATAACTGAAATCAATTGTTCCTGTAACCATGAGTTTCTTACACCTCTCTACAGGAATTTCGGACCACTCTTCTTTCGCCAACTTCTCCAGGTCTCTCAGATTGGAAGGGTTCCTTTTCCCAACTGCAGTTTTGAGATATCTCCACAGGTGCTCTATGGGATTCAGATCTGGACTCATTGCTGGCCAGTCCAGTACTCTCCGGCGCTTTGTCTGAAACCATTTCTGGGTGCTTTGGGTCACCTCTGACGGAGACCCAACTTTCTGACACTGGGCCCTACATTGCACCCCAGAATTCTTTGGTCGTCTTGAGATTTCATAATGCCATGCACACAGTCAAGACATCCAGTGCCTGAAGCAGCAAAGCAACCCCAAAACATCAGTGAACCTCCACCATGTGTGATTGAGGATTGTATTTTTTTTCTTTAAAGGCCTCATTTCTCTCTCTGAAAACAGTAGAGTGATGGGCTTTACCAAAAAGCTGTCATTTTGTTTTGTCTCTTCACAGCACATTCTCCCAAAAGGATTTTAGCTTCCTTAGGTAAGTTTTGGCAAACTCCAATCTGGCTTTTTTATGTTTCTATGTCAGCAGTGGGGTCCTCCTGGGTCTCCTACCATAGCGTCAGGGGCGTAACTAGAACTCACAAAATTTTGTATGGGGCCCCGTGATTTCTAGTTATACCCCTTGCAGAGCCCACTCGACATGCCACCTGAGGGTGACCCTGCAGAGCCCACCATAGACTCTCTATGGTGGGCTCTGCAGGTTCACCCTCAGGTTGGCTGGTCGCACTCCTTACCTCCTCCGTCGCCGGGCCCGCCTCCTTCTTCGTCACCGAGGCCGCCTCCTCCCCTGCTGCCGAGCACGGGCCCGCCTCCTCCTCCACTGCCGGTGACGTCAGAGGCTCGCGACGTTGATAGAACACCGGGTCCAGCCTGCTCCCCCGCTGCTGCTGGCTCTCATTGACTGTGGAGACGAACGCGCCGCTGCACAGATGATCTGAACAGCGGCGTGTTCGTCTTCAGACGCCAGTGAAAGCCAGCAGCAGAAGATCCCATAGCGACCCAGGCGGCCCGCACGGCATCTGGCCGGGCCCCACTGTGCCCCGGGCCCCATAGCGACCGCCTGGGTCGCTATGGTGATTGTTACGCCACTGCATAGCGTCGCTTTTCATTCAGATGGCGACGTATAATGCGAGCTGACACAGTTGTACCCTGTGTCTCAAGGTCAGCTTGAATTTGTCTGGAAGTTGATGGAGGGTCTTTATCCACCATTCCAACAATCCTGCGTTACAATCTTTGATCAATTGTTCTTTTTTGTCCACGTCCAGGGAGATTAGCTACAGTGCCATGGGCTGTAAACTTCTTGACAATGTTGTACACAGTGGACACAGGAACATTAAGATCTCTGGAGATGGACTTGTGACCTTGAGATTGTCCATGCTTTTCCACAAAAACTTGGAATGCAATTATTTCTTGCAATTTGGAGAAGAAGGTGCAAATAATTTTGTCCAGTCAATTTTTGTAGTTTTGCACGGAATGTGTCAGATTTGGCTTTTTTTTCCTCCACTTTTTTGTGTCATGCCAATGCAAACAAAAAAAAAATAAACATGAGAACACCTAAACATTTGTAATTGTAAGAATTTTCTGCGCTAACTGGTACATTATCTGACAGAAATGCAGGGGTGCCAATATTTTTGGCCATGACTATCCATCTATCCACACACATGCAATGTTTTGCTAAACAGCCAACCCAGATGTAAATGCAATGGCCTGTGTAGATACATTTTTATATTTACACCATCTATATAATAAGCAGGGTCTTCTTGGCTGTCATTGCTCTATATGTAGTGTATTCCCTGGCCAGTATAATGATTTCATGTCATTCTTAGGTTTAATATTGGGTCAGGAAAAATGACCGGATTCTTATCTCTATATGTGAGCCTTATATTAAAACCCAATAATGAAAAATCCAATACATTGCAGCTTATGAGTTCTTAGGTGTGGAGGATGCATTCGTTTTCTTTTTTAGGTCAAAAACATTTTCAGCAACTACAGAAAATAGCTCCTTGTATTTTCCTATGAAATCTAAAACAGAATGTTCTTCTTACCAAGCTTTACTCTGTATGTAAATAGAAATAAATGAGAGAAGGCCATGTTTCTAATTCAAATCAGGGTGACAACCATGGCATTGCATGGGTACAGTGGAGCAAGTGAGTAAAACGCAGGAATACAAGATGTAGATTAAAGGAAAGAATCCTGCAAAAAATAATTGCAGCTACCACATCTAAGGGCTGGTAAGCTGTAACATATAAGATTTTGTTTTTGGGTCTAGGTATGCTTTAAGAATAAATCAGCATAATCACAATAATAACAGCTAGCTAAAACGTAAACCCTGACAACATACACCCTAGAATATGACCAAATGACATCCTAGGGCTCACGCACACAGGCATATTAAAGTACCCCCATCTACGCTGCATAAGTCTGCAAAAGGCTGGCAGAAAAACCCTACATAAAATAAGTTTGGCGTGTAATCACTAGCGTTAAGACCCATATGCACATAAACTCTTCATACTGGAAACAATATTCATTTATCCAGCCACAAGAATACATTTATGAGCAAAAACATGCATAAATGATGCCAGTGAGCTCCTCCCCAAATGCCAGTTTGTGGCATTTTTTATAATGCCCCTTATTAGCTGCTCTAACGTGGATCTAAACACCACAGTATGCATGGACACATTGGCTGAAATAGAGATGCTTCTAAAAGCGGTGTTTTTCTCTGCCCGTTGTGTAAGGCTTTAAAACATATGGTGGCCTACCAGTCTCATCTATTGATCTAGTCTAATTTGCTTTCATTTTAAATCATTAAACATTAACAGTGTGTCTGCAAATGGTTAGCTGCCACTCGTTTCTGCATTCGTTTTCAGAAGCATGTAAATGCTAACTGCAGAAAAGGAAAATCCTACAAAGTTGTTCAGCTGTTAGGTGTTTGTTTTATTTTTGTTATTTACATAGAACCAGCAAATTCAGCAGTACTTCAGTAAGTAAGCGGACTTTGTAACCTAATGCTTGCAAAAAGAACACTATTGTCCCTACCACCAATACACGCAGTATCAACTTATACAAGTTGTATGCACAGTGTTTCAAGAAGCAACCTAACCCTGGACCTAAGCTCTAAAAGGTCACAGTGCTGACCACTGTTATGCCATTTACCTGACTTGCTGAACAGTTATACTATAAGCTGATGGTCGCTAAAGCTGGCATACTGACCTGGCCAGCTGGAAGCACTTTTGTAGGTCCGTATGCCATACGTCCTTGGCAGCGAAAGGGTTAAAGCCTATCTTTGGGAAAATTTAAACATTCCCTTTCAGTGGAGTAAACTACTCATTAATGGCTTGGGGTATCGTGTAAAAGGACTTTTAATTACCTGTCCTCTATTAGACATAATGACGTCAATGGGCCCCTGACCGTTTGAGTATAGGGGGACAGCAGAAGCTGTGGGCAGTGGTCTTGGAGCCTGTAGGAGCGGGGATAAGGTAAGTAAAGTCCTTTTACACACTACCCTAATACAAAAAGCAATTACCCGTTGTAGTGAGGGGGTAGCTCTACTGCAAGGGTAGCTTCTTTTTCTAGAGATAAGCTTTATTGTGATGGTGGTATTATAAAAGCACTTTGGCTTTGCTTGCTAGAAACAAGAAAAGTATCACACTCATGCCCAGGCTAGAAACATGTATCATATAAAGTATTTTCTAAATACCTCTCGCTCTCATCAGCTGCCTTTTCTGCTTCTTCCAGTTTCTGTAAAGCTGTAGCGAGACGTTCCTGAGCTCTATCCAACTCTTCTTCTACTAACTGGATACGCCGATTCAAGGCGGCTACTTCTCCTTCAGCCTGCAATACAGAAAAGAGAAAGCTCATTTTCCGAGATACAGAAAAGACAAAAAGCAAAAGATGTATACTTCCAGAATTTTACTCACACACCTAATATAGGTCACCACATAGCCTGGCATATCAAATGTACTGTATATTATTTAAGGGAGAAAATGGAAAAATTACTTCCAGAAAAAATAAAAAAAGTTCTCTCTCTCTCTCTGTATGTATGTATGTATGTATGTATGTATGTATGTATGTATGTATATATATATATAGAGACATACATACATACATACATACATACATAGAAAATGCACTTTAGTTTTACTTCGGGGAAGGGGGATAATATAGCAAATTAATTCATTAAAACCAAACTCCAAGCAAAGACAGCAGGTCCCCAGAACCTGGCTCCATAGACATTACTAAAAACCTGGCAGGGATTATAAATGATTATATATTATCAACTATAAAATGAAGGATTTTTTTATCCTGTAATACTATATGGGTTGTGTATATGCTACAATAACCATGCGAGCAAAATGTGGGTCGGGCCAGAACTGGGAATAAGAGTTAGAGAACATGCTTACAACATAAATAGAGCATATAAAACTCACATTGGGGTAGATTTACTAAAGGTATATGGGATACTCACTTTGCAAGAGAGTTTTCCCTTAGGTGAAATTTCACTTTGCAAAGAATACCCAATCGCGTGCAAGGAAAAAAAAAGATTTTGCCAGCACATAATTAGATGATGATGATGATGATGATGTCAGCAGAGCTTCACCTCATTCACATAAAGCTGGGTATGTACAGTTATATTTTCTTCGTTCAACCTGTGGGCTGAACGAAAATAACAGATTCCTCCATCAACGCTTATGAGCGCGGATGGAGGAATTCCCCGCTGTTTCTAATGTATTCGGACAACGGCAGCAGGCTTGGCGAGAATTTTACAACCTGCTCTTTCGATCAGCTGATCAAGGGATGCCAGGTGGAAGGGTGCCGACAGGTGTACCCACTGTGTGAATTTCAGCTGGTTCTTCAAGAACCGGATGAACTTCACACCGTGTATAACCTACTTAACAAAGTGCAAAGTGAACATACTATTTGTCTTCACTAAATCAACCCTAATGTGTCTAAACATTCCACTTTATATGAAATAAAAAAGGATCCAGGAGGTATGCAATTTTGTTGGTGGAATAGAGAGGGTCCATAGGCATTGGCAGGGGTTCAATTAAAAAAAAGGAAGTTTTCAAGCAAGAAAGCAGGTGGATATACTGTATGTGGCTAAAGCACAAACCAAAGTGATGATGCAGTTAGGACACGCTGGCCTGAGAGCACACTATTGAACTAATCTATACTAAGAGTGTTTTCTCACCGGTGGAGTCACTTGCGATGTGCAGACTTCATATATACACATTATATATATATATATATATATTTGTAATTATAGCTCCTTAAATGCCGTTTGTACCATGAACTGTGTCTTTTATGGTTAAGAATTATATCATTATATCAGCAAAGAGTGATTTGTTTTTCACATTACAATTTAAAGCTGAACTCCAGGATAAGCAAATATAATTGAAAAATCAGTCATGTGTATTGTTACTTCCATCTTGGTGGGCTTTGTGCATTTCTTCCAGATCTGTGCAGTAATCCAGTGTGAAAGTCTGTGCAGCAGCGTCCTATAATAAAGACCAGTCACTGCTGCTCTCTCTCCTTGTGCACGGTGACTAGTCTTTTCTCCGCCCCCTTCTGTAGTTTCTGCAGGTAGCCAGTAGTGGGTGGAGCCTACTGGCTCTGCTCTCTGCTCAGGGTATGCAAGGCACAGTGATGATCTCACGGACGTATACAAGATCTGTGTTTACAAAGGTATTTGTTGCACACAAAGTGGATGTATATCCTCTATGGCTAATAAGGAATTTAGTTAGGTGAAAGTTCTCAGAGTTCAGTTTTTAGTGAATTTGCAACCTTTGCAGCTTTTTAGACAATAGTGACCATCATTGTGGTATTTATATGTAAAAGTTAGTTCTTAAACTTTTTAGCACTGCACTTTTATAGACACATTCAAAAGATTATAACCCTACACACACAAAATATAACCCTACACACACACAAAAAAAAGTCTAGTCATGGACTTCATTTACAACCAAAAAGGCTGCAGTATGTAAATGGCTATGTTCTTGTTAAGCAAGCCGACATTAAATGAAAGCAGGGATTCACAAATGTGTGTATCGCAGCACTGAGTATTATTGAAGCCATTCCTTTGCTGGAAGATTGGATTACAAAAAGTTGCATGAAGGTTACACAGTGTATATAATATAACTGGCAAGACATGCAGGGCTGGACAATTGCCAGGAGCCCGGTAGGCAGTGCTCCTGCGGTGCCAAACCTTTGAGGCTTTATCTAGTTGTCTCCAATGCTAAAACAGACCATGCTGGCTCCTGGATTCCATATTAATGTATGAAATAAATGTGAAAAGCTGTGGAAGTAGAAGAGTAGAGCTGGGTATACGTCATGGGACTCCACCTTTTTCCCTTTGTACATTGTGGGCTCGGTGTGAAGGATTCTCCTTATAAGGTAAAAGGCCATATGGGAAGGCCGGGGACAGGGAAATGCCTGGCATGCCTGCACAGACTAGTTCCAGAGACTGATCTATACCATCCTTGCTAATAGCGTGAACTGCTGAATATCAACACATTACACATCTCGTGTGCCTTATAACTGATGAGAGAACATTTCATTCCCAACAGTCTGTACTACATTATACTTTGACTTGAAAAGAAAATATGCAAGAAAAGGATCGAGAGAGAGAGCCCGCAGTTAACATAACAAAGGGAAAAAAAAAACCTTGGGAGGCCAGCATATAGGTTGTCTCTATAGAAATCAATGATAGCATTCTTACTGGCTTTTACATTTACACCTTCGATCAGACACCAAAAAACAGAAAATATATTTCTCTTAATTGGTTTTATCATCACAATTATCCCTGATGAACTCTTTTCAAAAGGACGTACAAATTGAGATGCCTTTCTAGCCAGAAGCAGAGCAGAGCAGAGCCATTGTTAGCACAAGTAGGGGCAGCAGTGGCCAAACTCCAGCCCCTCCATCTGTGCTGAAACTACAATTCCCATAATGTAGCTGGTCTCTGGCAGTTATGCATGCGACTGTGAGAATCTTGCAATGCCTCATGGGATATGTAGTTCCACAACAGCTGGAGGGCCACAGTGTGCCCACCCCTGCTCTAAGGCTCCATTCACACAAGGCATTCTGGCACTCCTATGGCATGAACCTATTATTATTATACAGGATTTATATAGCACCAACAGCTTGCACGGTGCTTTAAAATATAAGCATGACGTTACAATCACAATACAATTCAAGACAAAATGCTAAGGAGGGCCCTGCCCCTGAGGGCTTACAATCTAAAAAGGGATTTACCTATGGATTCTTGTAGCAGGAATGCCAGGTGTCCCGTTCAGATACATAACTTGGACCCATCTATCCTGCGTCCAGGGACAGTGATCTATTCCAAACCGCATGGAATCGTATCATGTACAATTAGATACGGACTGCCGCTTAGACATGTGGCCACTGTCACCCGGTCATTTACTTGAATGGGTACAGCGACCAAATCTGAATGAAACACCTGGGATTCCTGCCTCAGGACCCCTATAGTGTGAATGGGGCCCAAGACAACTTTATACATGTATGATAGGAGTGTACATTTTCAAAAAACTTTTAGTGGACAGCCTTTTCCCACTCAGATTGTTATGTAACGTTAGATCGCTACTTAAAGTACACGTGTACCCTTACACAAAAACTCAGAGGAAAAAATGATAAAAACTGGAGTAGACAGAATCTGGAGCAGTTGCTCCTGGTAACCAATCAGCCTCTTTCTTGAAGTGCTTGCAACTTTTTTGCAGATCGCACTGGACCGAAACACAGGCATTGTTTTGCCACGCGTTCTGGTGTGGGCTATCGCACTGTGGGCAGGGGGCGTGGCTGCAGTGCCATTGACTTCAATGCACTGCCAAGTCCCCTCCCGCCCCTGAATGCAGGAAGCTGGCCGGGATGTGATACAGTTTATGGTGTGAACAAGCCCTTAGTACCTGCTCACACCTGAGCATCATGGTGATACACATTCCTGGGCATGTTTCCGTGGAGGGAGAGAGGCTTTAGGAATCAGTTTAAGAGCTAACTGGTTAAGAGCATTGGGCACGTATTACTTTCTTTAAACACCTAGACAAAAAAATTAGCACTTAACCCTTGCAGTGCTGTGGTAACCTCACTGCAAGGGTTAAAGGAGAACTATGAGGCGAGTGCTTTTCACTCACCTCATAGTTCTAGCCGACCTGTGACAATGAGACTGTCACAGGTCGACTCAGTAGATCGGGAGGTGAGCGAAGACATACCGGCGTTCGCTCACTTCTCGATCCTGTCACGGCTCTCTGCCATGACAGGGGAGGGGCTGGATCCCCCCCTCCCTGCTCCGATCCGCCAGCGCTGACTGGCGGAACAGACGGGGGAGGGGCGGGTACAGCTGGCTCTGCCTCTAGATAGGCAGAGTCAGCTGTCAGTCACGCAGCTGGGCGGATCCAGGCACAATTCGGGATCCGCTTCAGCTGCGGCGTCTCAGTATACCGCGAGCTACAGCTCGCGGTATACTGAGCCTAGGGTTACGGGAGGACGCTAGTTTGTGTCCTCCCGTTACCCGGAGAACTATAGGGAAAAGCCTTAACCCCATAGTTCTCCTTTAAGAACATTTTTTCCCAGAGTTCTGCTTTAATAAAAATGCAATTGTAAATCAAGGGAGAGAATGTTTAATAACTATAGGAGCTGAAAAATATTTTATCATGAGCATTTGCTTGTTCAATGTCCTCTTCCCCTTTGATCTTGAATGACTAGTAGAAGAGGACAAGAGGTACAAAAGAGGCGGACCAGATGACAGCACCCACTAACCGCTAATCCACTTCCTCTTTGAATATCTAAAAAGGGAAACAAAAGTGCAGGAACGTAGGAAAGGAAAAGGAAACCAAGAGACATCTTACAGACTAAATTGTTACACAATGGTTAGAAAAACATTGCAAGCTCTTCTTTACCTCCGGCCAATGATATGTACCGTACTATGTGGTTAAGTGGCAGGTTTAGTCTTTTACCCTTTTCTTTAAGCAAAATGATGAACGGAGACATATATGCTGCAGCAACAGAAAACTTTAGATGGATAACTAACTCAACAGTCAAAAGTAGCCACAAAAAAAAAAGTAAACGGTAAAAAAAAAAAAAAAAAAGAACCCTTTTTTTTTCTCCATGATGTCTATGCAAAAGCAGGAAACCATCCAAAATGTTCGACCTTACATCTTTAATTACGATCTATAGATAAGGTTAAGTCACAGGAGTCATTGAGGAACACAGGAACAAAGTGCAGATTAGACATAGGCACTGCCTCCAGACCAGATGCTGTTTCACATTGCTGTCACTAGAATTTCTCACAGGTTTCTGGGGATAATTTGCTATGAGATCATTTACTGACACAATGTGAAAGTATGCATCAGCTCATTTGTCAATTGTCAATCCAGTAAAAGCTACCAAGACAATCAGTGGGAAGATCTGAACAGTTGACCTACAGCACATTTACAACAGGAAAAGGAGTGCCTGCAGGATTCTATATCCTCAGACTTTAAATCAAAGCGTGTCGCTCACTTCCAGCCACAGTGATTGTTCACAAAGAAGTCAGGGGAGGTGTCTCAATACAGGAACTCAGAACAACAAAGCTGGCCCATACCCTGCTCGAATTTTGGCCTGCTGACTTAGCCCACATTCAAGCTGTGTTAATTTTTCAATCCACTTTCTTCTGAAGCTAGGTATACACGATTATCGTTTGGATGAAAAATCTTATCAGCTCATTCAATAATGCTATCAGAGACTTGACGAATGTCTTTTGCAATTTTGTTTAAGATTAACATTCAGTTTTGGAATGAATGCAATTTCCAGAAGAAAAACCACATTCACAAAATCGAAAAAAAAAATTCCACCCGGCTCTTTCTGCTCTTTGATTTTTTTTTTAGGGATGTCCCGATGCCACTTTTTCAGGCCCAAGTACAAGTACAAGTACTTCCCCTCATGTACTTGCCGATGCCAATTACCGATACTTTTTCTTAAAGGGACAGGTGACTTTAAATGATCCATAGTACAACTACATGTTCTGTACTATGGATCATGATTTCACCTATTCATGTTAGCAGAGGAGAATTGTAACTCTATTGCTGGAGTGTAGTGGAGGTCTGTGCTGTATATATGTACTACATATACATTACACACGTCCAGTACACTGTAGCAATAGATTTACAGCCAGCACCGTCCCAGCTTCCCTCACTCACAGTTTCACGCCGATCCCTATTGCCTCACGCGGTGCCTCTCGTAGTCGGAACTGGGCAGGATCGCTTCATCGCATCTCGGTGCTCAGCTTGTGGGAGGCGCTCACAATTCTGCCCTGCTAACATGAATGGGTTAAATCATGATCCGCAGTGCATATGTCCTGTACACTGCAGTAAAAGAATTCCAATTCTCCATCCGCCCACCAGAGCAGCAGTGACGCAACGCTCGGCGAGGTAAGTAAGAAAAAAAAACAGCGCAAGCTTCGGCGCTAGGCATCGGGGCATTTTGACAAGTACAAGTACTTGACAAAATGCCTTGTATCGGGCCCGATTCCGATGCTAGCATCGGTATCGGGACATCCCTAATTTTTTTCCATTACTATGGTCCAAAATGATTGTCGATTTGACTCCATTACCTATTTGAAAATGGAATGAACGTTCTAAAGGAAAGTCTAACCATGTATACACAACTTAAGAAACCAGGTGGAAAATTGTTGGCCCAGCAGTGACTGTAGCCTATCAGCTGCAATCACTGTTCGGTTATTCTGACTGCGGTGGATGCCAGCTGTCAGAAAACTATAGGGAAGTCAGGGAAGATTCGGCTATCCACGTTTAGCATGAATGGAGGAATCTGTGAGTCTTCTTTCATTCAGCCTGCAGACCTATCTTTCTTTCAGATAGGAATAACTCTCTATGGAGAGATGTTCTCTCACTTCCTGTTGTCATCTCCAAGACAGGATGTGAAGGGACATCCCCAAGAGCACAAACAGATAAAAATAGCCTGATAGGGGGTTTAACCCTTCTCTATACCAAAAATGGCTTACATACACGAATAATGATTTGGTCTAGCTCAGCAAAAGTAGCAATGTTATTCTTAAACTGAGAGGAGACAGCTTAGTAAACAATGGAAGGAAACGTTTTAATTGAGGCATATACATTTAGTCACAAAGATAGCAATGTTTCAGAGCCACACAAGGTCCCTTCAGGTGTACAGGCTCAATATGAAATATTGGTTATATTGAGCCTGATGAAGGGACCCTGTGTGGCCCAAAAACGTTGCTATAATTGTGACAAAATGCCTCAATAAAGATTTTTCATTTTGACACATTACTATGTTGTGCTAGTGACATTTTGCGTTTTCCATTGATGCGAGTGGTGCCACCTGCAGCCATTTCAGCACCCATCCCTTAGGGCAGGGGTAAGCAAACTCCGGCCCTCCAGCTGTGAAAAAACAATAAAGCCTATCATGCATTTACCTCTGGGAGTCATACCAGGGGCTGTCAGATCTTGCAATGGGATTTGCAGTTGCACCACAGCGGGAGGGCCGGAGTTTACCTACTTCTGCTTTAGGGCTACACTGCTCAGGAGTGCGGCTGGACTGAGCTTAGATAACACTGCACAAACAAACAAGGGGCAATTAAAGCATTTGCAACACCATTTCTGATGAATGCAACAGATTCTTAGTCTCCATTCACACAGTCATTTTTACATGCGCATCTGTAAACGTGCTAAAAATTAAAGCAATGCATTCCTACGTGACTCGTACACAGGCGCAAAAATGCGCAATGCGGGAAAAAGTACATGCATGATTTTTTGGGGCAGATTTTAGCGTGTTCTGTCCCCAACAAACTGTAGTGTGGCTGCAAAAACACGCAAAACTGCACGTCTATTAAAAATTCTTCATTTTTGCGCACATGAAACGCACTGCGTTTGTGAATGTAGACTGTGTGTGACACCTTTTCATTCTGCTGTTATGGCTGCAATAAAGTTCATCAAGAAATACCTCCATATCAATAATAAGAAAAGTGGAGGTATACAAGACCTCTTTCATGTTGGGGTAAATTGGGTTGCACGGATCAGTATTGTGTCACAGGTACAATTCTGTCTGAGCTAATATTGCAACAGATTCATAAACTCCTTACCGACAGTTACATGAATTGAACGTAGAGTTTCCTTGCCGCACTCCTTACCGGAAAGCCCCAAATCAAATAAGGGGGGTGCTCGTAATAACTGCGGATGGCACCGCCAGATAATGTAGGTGAATGGATGTCACCAGCACACCAGGAGTATTGTAGTCCAAAGCGTTCGTTTATTGAAACGTCATGTCATCAGAACTGACAATTCCAGAAAACAGTAGGTCCCCCTGACCTCCTTACAGTGCTTCCGGTCCAAGTGAAAATAGTGGTGCTTGCAGGGACAATCACGGATGGCGCCATGTACAACATGGATTATGCGATATGTGTGACGTTTAGTCCAAATAAATGGACTTTTTTTGAATTTCATTTACGGAGTGCTGGTGATTTCTATTGTTCAATGTCATCAGAACTAGCACTTTTGGGCCACGCAGGGTCCCCTTCACCAGGCTCAGCAACGAACACTTTGGACTACACTACTCCTGGTGTGCTGGTGACATCCATTCATCTACAGTTAAATTGGTCGCAAGTTGCACCATTTGTAGCATGGACGGGAGATGGATTTCTAATAAGCGCCTACACCGCTCTTTATAAATTCCAGGGGCAGAGTTTTTTCCAACGCTGCATGGTGGAAATTTTAGGGTCGTAGCTGAAACGTTTCAAAGTCAGGTCCCAGTAGTAGTGTGGCTGCACTACTACAACTTTGGAATCAAAGCTACAGTATAAGAAAATGTGCGATCACAGCTTTTCTGCAACCTAAATACCATCCAAGAAAAACCTCACTCATCAAATGAGCTAAACGCTGGCAAAGGAACAATAAGAGAAGCCTGGTTAAAACCGAGCCCACGCCCTGCATCCTTTCAGATAAAAAGCCAACTCATCAGCTCCACAGACATATACTGTACTGAAGTCTATGTAATGTTGGGGAAATGATCTTTGCTGGTTTCTAATTGGGCTTTTTTTTTAAACATCTTTATATATGATGTGACTCCTTTCCGACTACAAACCAAGTTATTAGCCCCACCATTCAAAAGTAGGCAGTCTACTATAAAAAGGTTTTTTTTCCCCAAAAGATTCCTATATGAATAGAACTTCCTTAATATCATCTTCCCACAATCCCCTGCATTACAGAAAAAAAAAAAAAAAAGACGAACCCTGGGAGGTTATGCAGTGTGATACAACTGGCCTGCAGCACAGGCACTTAGAAATTCTACCGATGGAGGAAATCCCAATCAGCAATGTGATTAGTGTTAGGTAGGTGACCCAGCATACCACAAAGCTGCAATTCTGGGCAGTAAGAGTCACCTAGCTAGTTCTGCAATAGCACAACAATATGTGAACATCAAAAATAGTTGAGCAGAATTACAAATATTTTGTCAGGTGAAGAAGTTCACATATCGGTATTTCAAGTGTGTGTTTTGCTGTTTGTCCATTGTCTTGCTCAAAAAGTGAAATTAAAGTCAATGTAGTCATTGACTTTGTAGTTAAAGTAAAATGTCTTTAAGATATTTCAAATGCTGATGAAACCACTTACAATGAATGCTCCTTCTTGATGTTTAAAAGTTTAAGACCCCGTTCACATATAGCGACATACCTTTGCAGCGGCCGGGATAGCGCGACTTTCGGGGCGACGTTCCAGCAACGGTAGCGCGACCTTCTCCGTCGGGCTCCATAGAAAAAAAGCAAAATCCGCCAAAAAAAGGGTCCGGTAGAAGCGACTTGCGACCGCGACGAGCGACATGGAGTTAAGACAGCTCCATTGAATAGCATTGGCTGGCATATTCTCGCGATATCGCGTGGCAAAAATGCGCGATATCGCGGCGGAAATCGCGCGACAATTCGCTATATGTGAACGGGGCCTAAGTTTTCTGCAGAAGCAGCTAGTCCCTGAGCATTGGCCCGGATTTTCGGTTTTAGGGTCCTACCCTTGTGTGCGATAGTAAGTGGTGTGTGTCCCAACAAATCCACAGACACAGCAATCAACTACCCTCCTCTCTGCCCCCCACTTCTCCTTCCTCCTCCAAGCTAGTAGATGAACAGTTGCTGGAGTCTGCGATGTCATTTGTGATATTGTACTGGACAGGAAGTTCAAGGAAGCTGAGAGACTTGGAAGCAGCTGTTCAGAAACATGATGACTAAGCGCTTGGGTAAAAAGTTAAATACTTTGCAGGGTGATGTATATTTGTTTGACTTGGATTCATTTTTGAGAGTTTAATACTACTTTGAAGATTTACTCAAAAATATCACATGCTAAGCTGTGTCTACATAAAAGGGAATGTCAAGTGGTTTTGTACATACTTCTTTCTTTAGTATGGACAAGACTAATAATAATAATAATAATAAACAGGGTTTCCTTTTTATATGGTTACCTAGTACAGCTTTGTTTACAGAGCTCATTAGCTCAACCTCAATTAGTCAGAGCGATAGGAAGAAGATAATGTCGCCAGCACATCATACTGCTTGTAATGATCACATTTATTTGTGGCATGTAAAGCAGTTTTGGTGACAAATAAAAGTACTCATTATGAGCAATATGGTGTCCCGGTGACACTCCCTTCCTACTTGTTAAATACAACACCATGAGCTGTTTGATCACTACAGCACCCCCAGCATCTGGTCCATTGCTGTCTGGAGTGCACACACAACGTTGGGCTGAGGGATGATTTCTTTTAGATCTGTGCAGTAATCCAGCGTGAAACATTGCCTCAGTGCAGAAACTTCCATTAGTAAAGACCAGCCACTGCTGCTCTACAACCTTGTGAAGGGCAGGATGACTGGTCGTGTCTCCATGCAGCCTGTAGTGGGTGTAACTGTTGGGCCCCTCCCACAACTCCACCCTTTCCCCAGTACTGTACCTCGAGGATGTCTCTGCTACTTTTACAAGGCAATAACTGGGTTAACAAAGGAATTAATTGCACTCAGAGTGGATTTATATGCTTTCTAGCTATTGAGGAAAATATTTACATGAAAGTATGTGTTCAGAATTCAGCTTTCATATAGAAAAGAAGATCTGAAATAAAATGCTTTACCATGTTAATGATTAAACCAGATAATGGTTTCAAAACATGGTCAGGAGGTCAGGTCAAAACATGGTTCAAAGGAGAACTATGAGGTGAGTGCTTTTCACTCACCTCATAGTTCTAGCCGACCTGTGACAATGAGACTGTCACAGGTCGGCTCAGTAGATAGGGAGGTGAGCGAACACATACCGGAGTTTGCTCACCTCTCTGCCCTGGCAGGGGAGGGACTGGATTCCCCCCTCCCCGCTCCGATCCACCAGCGCTGACTGGCAGATCGGACGGGGGAGGGTACAGCTGGCTCTGCCTCTAGATAGGCAGAGCCAGCTGTCACTCACGCAGCTGGGCGGATCCCAACATAATTGTCGGGATCCGCTTCAGCTGCGGCGTCTCAGTATACCGCGAGCTGCAGCTCGCGGTATACTGAGCTTAGGGTAACGGGAGGACACTAGTTTGTGTCCTCCCGTTACCCTAAGGAGAACTATGGGGAAAAGCCTTAACCCCATAGTTCTCCTTTAAGGGGATTTTACGTGTGCACTTGCAACAGAGTTGAGTACTGTCCATGAAACGTACTTCTAAGGCAGGGGTAGCAAACCTCCGGCCCTCCAGCTGTGGTGGAACTACAAATCCCATGAGGCGTTGCAAGATTCTCACAGCCACGACTCCCGAAGAGAGATGCATCATGGGATTTGTAGTTTCACCACAGATGGAGGGCCGGAGGTTTGCTACCCCTGTTCTAAGGGGTCTACCTAGAAGCTGTCCATGACACGAGCTTTCAGGGGGTGAACCAGACCCCCTGAAAGCTTGTGTCATGGACAGCACTAAACAAAGAAGAAACCTAGGTATTTTAAAAGCTTGCATTTCACATGTATGCCACACATGGAAAAAACAAACAAACAAAACAACAAAAACTACGGTAATAACAAACAAGAAATCTGAACAAATCTGCAACTGCAGACAAACCAACATGAGAATACAATTTGTCAGTTTTGATGAATGAACACCACAATGCCCTCAAGGAACTTAAAGGAGGATCTTTCTTTTATGTCAGGGAGCATAATGGAAGGAAATACATCATCACACTTCAAAAACGGAGAGTATGGCCTTTTTACATCACCATAAAGGGAGGTATGAAAAAGAAGCAATGTTGTGATTTTTAACTTTCTGTATAGGAATCTTGGACATGACATAAGCTGAACATTGTCCTAATCCTTTTCTGTTACACCGATGCAGTCTGGAAGGTTGTTTCTATAAAGTGTACATGTGGGGTTTGAAAAAAAACACATTTGTATATTATCAGTTATTCTTTCTATAATTGTGATGATTTCTCCTGGCTAATAAACTGCTTCTATGCTCATCTTCAAAGTTGGCCCTATTACATTGTATTCATGGTAGAGCCTTTAATCAAAGGTAACACTATGGGGCTGATTTGTAAAACATCCACACAGCTCCTCGCTGTGCGAATGAGAGTCACAGTTTTGTATGGCCACTAGATGGAGCCAAGGAGAACAGGATCCTATGCTCTTTTATGAGTGAAGTGCCTATCAGACTAAAAGTCAGGTGTTTATTTTGTATTGTCCTATGCTCTTTGACACCATCTAGTGACACTGTGAATCGTATTTGCACAGCGAAGGGCTGTGCAAACTGTTTATGAATCAACCCCATTGTCTGAGCTACATATTAGGTTCAACAGCTAAATACACAGATGAACATAAATTGGAGCTGTTTTCTGCCCATTCAGTCCTCAGATTTATACAGCACTGCCACACAGCACAGCCCTGCCTGGAATGAGAGGAGACCCGATTTTTCCCTGTTGCAGTTCAGTAATACTTACAGGTCCCCCCACTACCCTATATCTGGCCAATACAATGAGAAGCAGCACACTAAGAAGCTCATCTCAAGGTCAGTCTACTCTCTCTTTCTATCGGATGCTTTCTGCACTGCAACACCCCAGATCAGCTACTTGTGTTGCTTCTTCCTCCACAGTATGAGCTCTGCTGTAGAGCGTTTACCTTCCAGGGTGATGTTGGCAGTGTTGCACACTTAACTTCAGTGGATGGACTTGACTTTTCCAGGGAGAGTCAAGATTCACTTTTACCTTCAGCGGCTGGGCTGGTGATTCAGATTTCTACTTGTCCATGTTATCATCAGATGTTCAGTTTGAAGTGCTCAGGTTTGTATCAAATTTACTTAAAGAAAATATAGCTATTGTGCACATTAATCTGTAATTACGTAAGAGGTGGGAAATGTGTTGCAGCTAGGACTATGGATTGCATACCTTTAAAAGGTCATACAAAAGCAGTATGGTAAAGAAACCCGCAAAAAGTGCCATTTGGACAGCTCTGCCCCATAAAACAATCTATAGAATGTACGTCTGATATTCACAATGACTGGCTTGGATTGCATGTACCACATTCTCTCAATCTGACTACAACACCTCAGAATGAGCTCACGTGATGATTCATGGAGAGGAATGCACTGCTAAACAGGTATGGTCTCCTTTTGTTGTTTTGACCTGACATGTCCTAATTAAAAACGTTAGGACATGTCAGGTCATCAATGAAGCGCCGATTCCTTAAATGCTGTGTAAGCAATGACGTCCCACTAACACAGCGATTACACCAGAGACTAAGGACTTGGTTTTCTTTAACCAGTTTAAAGTAGACATTTACCCTAACATTAAACACCTATATAAACACATGCACCTTGATAAATGCATAGCACCACGTTTGACCTCTGTCCGCGTCTTCGGTTGGCTAGCAATCAGCATTGGAAACTGCTAGTCATTTACAGGGACAACATGGTGTCGCTCAGCACCCAAGAACCCCCC
>NW_017306475.1:1357621-1376354 GCF_000935625.1 Nanorana parkeri | reverse complement strand
GTACTTGCGATCATCCCAAGCCCCCCCCCCCCCCCCCCGGTGCTAACTATGACTTTTGATTGCAAAGCCCATCTAGGAAACATTTCCTGTGTATGAGACGGGCTGAGCCCTGGTAAATGGCAGGCAGTTTGCAATGCTAAATGCTGGATAACCACAGAGTTGGCAGAAGTCATGGTGCTATGTATTTATCAAGGTACATGTGTTATATGGTTGTTTACTATTTGTTTATGATTTCTAGGGTGAACTTCCATTTCTTGATTTGTCACATCCATTGTTGGGTTAGAATTTAGGTCTGTGTGACTGCTAGGGAGATTCCTCTCATTTCCTGTCTGTTCACCAGGACAGGAAATGAGAGGGATCTTCCCAGGCAAGACAAATAAATAATAGCTTGGCATGGGGTCTATTTCTTCCCGTTCCTACCCAAACAAAGTTTTGCCCATTGTTCCACTATAAATTGCACCCATATGTTATGTAAAAAATAAATGTTGTTAAGGAAGATAGTAGGTGATGGTAACATTATAGATAATGGTTTTGTTTTTGGAAAGTATCTTTTAACAGTTAACCTTCTGATGTCACACATCTATTGAACTATCCTGATGTGTTGACAGCAGACACTTCTGATGCCTATGTGTACATACAGGAAGCTTCAACAGGATCTGGGAGCCCCCTGGTCTTTCATGCAGCTTCTTGGATATCAGCTTCCACCACATCGTACAATGCAATGTAAAAGGACCTATTGAAAGCTACCGCACCACAATGTGGGATGTGGTCACTGTTCAGAAAGTCACCAGAACCCAGAAGCTCCCCTGAACCCACCAAAATCTACCAGTACTAGTATCACCAGGGAGCATGGAGCTGGCTTCCCGGCCAATCAGGAAGCTGGGTGGCGAGTCATTACCCACTCCAGGCTTCCTGATTGGCCGGGAAGCCAGCTCCATGCTCCCTGGTCACTTGTGAACCCCTTCCCGACCGATGACGGGATTGTTCCGTCCCGGTCTTTCAGTTCCTCAATGACCAGTGACAGAATAATCCCGTCATGCGGTACAATGAGTGCTGTCTGTGCATGGACCAGCCCTCTGAGTTAATGCTGTTGATGGGTCCCTCAGGGTCCAAGGCAGACCCTCCGCAGCAGCTTAGGTGGTCACAGCACTATGATCACTGTGATTGCTGATGCTGTGATCACTGTGCTGACAGCCGCTGAGCCGGCATTCAGCTCACTGTTTGTAATACACAGCCGGCTGTAATACACAGCCGGCTGTGTATTACAAAGTGATACAAAATATCTCTAAGGAGAATACAGTATCTCCTCAGAATACTTAGTATCAAAAGACCCTGTAAATAATTTTAAAAATTAGCCCCTTAGTGCCCCCTTGTTAAATCGATTGTAAAAACAGTTTCATGTTTTTAATTTTAAGAAAAGGAAAAAAAAAAGTTTTAAACAAAACAAGTCAACAGGGAACAGTGACAGTCACGGCTCTCTGCAAGGACAGGATCAAGAAGTGAGTGAGCGACGGTATGTGTTCGCTCACTTCCCGATCTATTGAGTCGACCTGTGACAGTTTAATTGTCACAGGTCGGCTAGAACTATGAGGATGAGTGAAAATCACTCACCTCATAGTTCTCCTTTAACGGACGGACGGCAGACTCACATGAGCGGGTTGCCGTAACTAGACGGCTTTTTTTTTCTGCGCGCGCACGGGCAGAAGAAAAAACCCGTCAGTTGTACACAGCCATTACAGGCTGTTTCACAAACAAGCGATCAGCGGCTCCATAGTCTGCAAATCGCTTGTATGTGCTGTCTGGCTGCGCCGCTCCCCCTCCTCGAGTGCAGGAGCAAGATGGGAGGGAGATCAGCATTTTCCTCCTTGCTGATCTCCCTCCGTACTTTTAATGCGGACGTGATGTGTATTACATCACTTCCGCATTCACCTGTCAGTCATCTGGCTGCTATAGCCAGAGAGAAGTAGATGAAGCAGATCTCTGCTTCATCAGCTTCTTTTGGGGTTCCCACGTGACATTAGGGGTCTTAGAGACCCCCAATGTCTCCATAAAGAGGACCTGTCAGTGTGCCTTTGCTATTATATAGGGGGATTGTTATCCCCCTATGTGATAGCAATAACATTAAGTGTAAAAAAAAAGTAAAAAAAATATTTAAAAAGTCACATATAAAAAAAAGTTAAAAAAACAAAAACAAAATGTTTTAAGTCCCCCACGTTTACGCACATATAAAAACGTAAATATGCGTCAGAGAGTGAAAACGACAATTGCGCTACACGTTACATATTGCCGCGAATGTCGGTGAGAGAGCAATAATTTTAGGGCCATCAATCACTGATAACACTAAACTGATGAGTGGTACAAGCTTTTCAGCGTCGCCTATGGCCAATTTGGCTACGGTGCCATTCACTTCAATGGTCCGCAACGCCCCCTCATGCCCCACTAAAAAGTGAGCCGGCCGCAATGCGAGGCAGTGCGTTCTGGCCAGAATGCACTGCAACTTTTGAGGTTTTGCGGGCGAGCGCAATTTTAAGGCTTGACATGTTTGGTGTCTTTTTACCCGATGTAATCCAGGTGTGAGCGGGCATCATTGAAGATAATGGGATTCGTTATGTTGAGTGCTCTCGTGTCAGTAAACATGCACCAAAACGCTCAGCGATAAGAGGCATCATTGAAAATAATCAGATTCGTTATGTTGAGTGCTCTTATGTCAGTAAGCACGTACCAAAATGCTCAGGTGCGAGTGGGCACAATTGAAGCTAATGGAATTCTTTATGTTAAGTGCTATCACACCTCAGACGACAACACTCAGGTGTGAATGGGGGCCTCGTCTTTCATTGAGACACAGTGCAAAATCATGAAGATGACCTTTCTTATTCTACTAGATAAAAAGAAGGGCGTCCAGTGACATGATACATAAAAGCGGCCGGAGTAATAAAGTGACTTTCCTGTGGATGCAGTCTGCTGAAACGGTTCCATCGGGGGTGTGGTATTCTCACAATGTGGAACACATTTCATACATCCTGTTTCCAAGTTAATAACCAACTGACTGGGAATGTTCGGAGCAAAGTTTGTCAGGAAATGAGTGTGGACGTGTACGGAGTAATCTGTAACACAGTATATAGCCATTAGGAGTGTTTACTACCAAGTATACACAACCAACAAACACAAAATGCTCACACTGCATTCCCTAAACTAAAGGAAGGCAACCTCAGCCCTCCAGCTGTTGTGGAACTACAAGCTCCATGGAAGCATTGCAAGACTCTGACAGCCGGTTGTCAAGAGACTTGCACAGCCTCATGGGACTTGTAGTTCCACAACAGCTGCAAGGTTGGAGCTGCTCACCCCTGGATTACATTTTAGGTTTGTCATAATATTACATAGTTTTGATAACTCTATAGCAGATTGTAAAGAGATAGTAAAATCAGATTGTAACATGTGTGGAGAGCGTTATTCAATAAACTGTGTAAGGCTGAGTTCACGGACGGCAGACATTACCACCCTCTGAAAAGCAATCCGCGGTGGATCGATTTCCAGAGCTGAGTAACCCATAGCAACCAACAAACATTCCGTATCAGACATGAGTGGAGATGGGAACTTTCTATTGGGAAATCCTCCAACTGCAACCCAACAATACATTTTAGAGACTAAAGCTGGCCATATACTAGTACAAGGATGGACAACTCCAGCCCTCCAGATGTTGTGGAACAAGTCCCATGAGGCACTGCAAGATTCTCACAGCCACGACTCCCAGAGGAAGAGGCATTATGGGATCTGTAGTTAAAGCACAGCTGGAGGGCCAGAGTTGCCCACCCCTGTACTAGTAGATTATTTTTCCTTCAACGCCATCCTGTCACGCTGAACAATATGAATGGATCATCCTCCTGCTGGGCTGTTGTATTCTGACAGTTGGGTCTGCTGCTTTACCAGTTGCAGTGCGTTCTGGCCCGATTCTGGCTAGAGCGCACTGCCTCGCATTGCAGCCGGCTCACTTTTTAGTGGGGCAGGAGGGGGGCTTGGCGGGCCATTAAAGTGAATGGCATGGTAGCCACGCCCTCCGGCCGCAATGCGATTGCCCGCACGGGAGCGCAAGGCACATTGTGCCTGCGGTCCGGTGTGATCACAATGCTGCAAGCACTATTTTGATCGCACTGGACCGGACCGGAGGCACAATGGGCCTTGCGATCCCGTGCGGGCGATAGCATTGCGCCCGGAGGGCGTGGCTACGGTGCCATTCACTTCAATGGTCCGCAACGCCCCCTCATGCCCCACTAAAAAGTGAGCCGGCCTCAATGCGGGGCAGTGCGTTCTGGCCAGAATGCACTGCAACTGGTGTTAACGGGCCTTAAAGAACTCCAGGAAATGTGTTTCTTAACCCCTGCAGTGAGGCTACCCCTGCACTGCAAGGGTTAAGTGCTGGTTGTTGTCTAGGTGCTAAACTCACCCAAAGCCCTTAGCCGGCCAGCTGTCACGGCGCTCTCTTCAGCCTGTCTCCCCCTCCCTGCAGCATTGGAATCTTCCTCAGTGTCCTCACTCTATGCACTGTGTATAGACATGATGATATACAGGAACTTAGACCACTGCAGAGGAGGGGAGAGACACTGGAAGGCGGCTCTGAGCGTCGGGTGAGTATATCTTTTTTTTTAACCTAAACATAAATGAGCACTTAACCCATGCAGTGCTGGGGTAGCTCACTGCAAAGGTTAATACAAAGTTTCCTGGAGTTCTCCTTTAAGAATACATGAACAATGGCTGCAGCTAACTGGCTGAAGTCACTGCTCGGCGGACAATTTTCCGCCCGGCTCCTTCTACAAAAATCAAGCTGCTTTTGGTTCCTCATCCTCTCTGTATGTGTTGTGACCGATCTCAGGTGTTGTGACCGATTTTGTGTTAGCCAATGGAAAGCTAGTTACTAGAAGGAGGAGACGGTTGCTAAGCACGACAAACGTGTTAGGTGCGTTTTTCAGAAGATCCCACTGAAGTCTATGGGGCCAATTAAAGCTCAAGTCATTTTTGGAGCTACAAGCGGCACACCACTCAGGTATAAACAGGAACTACTGAAAATAGTGGGATTCTCCTGGATGAGTGTTGACGCACTTCGGGAAACACTCGACAGCACTCCGGTGAGCAGACTGTAAAGAAAAAAAAATAGGATTCTTCTTGTTGAGTGTTGACGCATTTCAGGGGAAACACACCACAATGCTTAAGTGTGAACAAGCACCAATGAAAATAAAGGGATTCTTCAGGTTGAGCATTGACGTGACAAAGCGCTGAGGTGTGAACAGGGCTCAAAGATGCAAATTACAGTTATTACGGAAAGTGAAAAAACCAAAAGGAAAACGCCTCCCATTCTAAACACACACGTTCCATACTATCAAAGACATTATGGTACCCAAATGATGCTCTATTAAGAGGTGAACACTGAACCCGGGCAGCCCAATAAGTGAACACTGTGATTAAAGGACCACCACAATACATTGTTCATCAATCTCTACTTTACCAAAAACAAAATGTCTAAACAATCCATTCCGTCTGCATCCAATGTGTATCTTTCACATTGCACAGTCAATGGCAGAGCTAAAGAAGATTGTACAATCAGATTGTATAGTGTATGGTCACCTTTCAGTAGATTGTATGGTCACCTTTCAGTAGATTGTACAGTGCATTTCCACCTTTTCAGTATAGTGTACAGGACACAGATAAGAAGGACACGGATACAGCATCGTATAGAGGAGAGGGAGGAGGGCACAGATCGCCAGTACAGAGAGATCAGTGGGAAGGGAGAAGCAGTGAGCAGCGCTCAGTAATAGGAGAGAGCGGACAGGAAACAAAGGCCGTATAGTTTAGAGTAGCTGCGCCTCACTTTCTCACGCATCTCCCGTTCTGTGTCCAGCTCCCTCTGCAATGTCTGCGCGTTGTCTTCAGCATCGTCTGCCTGTTGCTGCAGAGCCTGGATCTTCCTCTTCACGGCTTCCAATGAGTTCAGTCCTGCCATTGTGTCCAGCTACAAGCGCTCCGATCTCCGCCAATCAAGCTTCCAAGTTTCCTTTGCACTGATGCCCTGGGATGTCACCGTAATTACCGAATAGAAGGACGATTGTTAATATTGCACTTAGATGTCAGTGATTTGACCAGAGTGAGGATCAGTGCAGCCTGCTGGGAGAAGAGCCAGCCAGGGGTAAAGCGCTTATTAATGGACGTTCAAAGGGAATTTGGAAGCGGATGGCAAACCTGAGGGAGCTGCCTGCAGAAGAAGTCTGCTCAATGAGTAGTAGGACGGAATTCTTGGGTGAGGTCATGGCACAAGGGGGCGGGGGGGGGGCGGGGCATAGCCGTGACGTCAGCCGGGCGCTGGGCGGATCCCCTCTTAAAAATATGCAGGCTTTTTCGACTTATTTGGGAAAGAAATTGTGGATGTTTCCTGCCCCTTTGTGAGTGACTAAGGCCTCTCCTGGAACAAGGCAGCTCCCAAGGCTTGCCTCTCTTCCTGCTGCTGCTGCTACTACTTTATAGAGCTGGGGAAAGGACTCGGGATGATGCCAATGAAATCATCATGATGATGCAAGACTTAATGGATTCTTTGTTTCTGACCATGAAATACAGCAGTGGTCACATCGTATATTTTATAACAAAAAAAGTTTTTATACAGCAATACACTTAAAAAGAAAAAGTCCCTTATTACATCCAGGAGTGCTGAGCAGAGCCCACCTTTATATCCAATAGTAGCAATTAGAGCCCCCGTCGTAAGATCCAGGGGTGCCCAGCAGAATGCCCCCTTACATCCAGGGGTTCCCAGCAGAGTGCCCCCTTATATCCAGAGGTTCCCAGCAGAGTGCCACATTACATCCAAGAGTGCCAAGCAGAATCCCCCCTTACATCCAAGAGTGCCCAGCAGAGTCCCCCCTACATCCAAGAGTGCCCAGCAGAGTCACCCCCTTACATCCAAGAGTGCCCAGCAGAGTCACCCCCTTACATCCAAGAGTGCCCAGCAGTGTCTTCCCTTACATCCAGGATTGCCTAGCAGAGTGCCCCCCTTACATCCAGGGGTGCCCAGCAGAGTCTCCCCTTACATCCAGGATTGCCCAGCAGAGTCCCCCTTACATCCAGGAGTTCCCAGCGGAGTCTCCCCTTACATCCAGGATTGCCCAGCAGAGTCCACCCTTACATCCAGGGGTGCCCAGCACATCCAGGGGTGCCCAGTGATTTTACTTCCATGGAAGTGCCAACGCTCCCCCACTATGTCTGAATGGATGTGTTGGCCTTGCCACTATATCGGCTGACTTATGAGCTCAGAGACAAGCCGGAAAAGTTTGAGGACTAAAGGAACCCTTGAACAAGAGCCAATTATATTCTTCCTACTTTGACCTCTGATGACACCTAGCACGTCAGCTCCATTCTCTCCGTCAGAGCCGTAGCTAGCTCCTTTTGCACCCGAGGCAAGAACATATAATTGTGCCCCCCCCCCCCCAACAGGCGCATGTGCGGCGTCATGTGACGTCATGCTCCAGGATGGCGGCATGCATGTGCAGAACACTCCGGTGGCCGAATCTGAAATAGCATAAACATTTGTTTAATTTGATGAATAATGAAAACGTTTCCTGGTTTCCGTTGGGGGGGGGGGGGGGGTTATTTTTAATTTATTTTTTTGTACTGTTGGAGGGCTTTGGGGAAATATCCCGTAAATTTCCCTTTTTAAATAGAAAAATAAATTAAGGACACAGAGGTGTGATCTAGGACAACATAGATGTACTGGAAAGTGAGCTGAATTGGAGAATTTTTCTAAATCATCTATGTTGTCCTAGATTGTTCACTTCTCCTGCCTTCTCCAAACTCTTCACCCTTTTGTGAATAACCCCCTGAGTCTTCAATCTCTTTTTCTGCGGCCCCTGTTCTAAATGAATGAAAAGCACTCAGTACAGAGGCTTCCCATTCATTCACAAACTGGTGATAGTAAAATATTTACTATCATCCAGTTATGAATGGGTAGAAGCCTCTGTGCTACTACCTATTGAAAAATTCATGAATGAACAAGAAGTGATGTACAGCACTTCCTGTTCATTCATAACTGGGGACACATAGTACATCCTGAAGTGACAGTGCTCCCTCCTCCGCCCCCTCTGCCAGCTGCACTGCTCCATTTCTCCTCTGATCCCCGCTGCCTCTGCCATACAGGTGGGGGAGAACAGTGGGGATCCGAGGAGACGCTGCAGGCTGTGCCGCCCCTCTTCTCCCTGCCGCAGTCAAGCTGTGTTGGCTGCCTGGCCCCCCGGTTGCCATGGCACCCTGTGCTTGCCATTGAAACAGGGGCGAGGGGGTGCTTTACCCGCCCCGCTCTTGCTACAGCCCTGCTCTCTATGCTCCTTCGATACCTCTCTCCTTGTGCCTCCTTCGATTTCCCTAATTTTCACTATGGTAGAAAACAAATCACCGATAGAGAAAATCAAACAAACATTTCCAAAACTACCGTTTCCAAACAGAATTCTAACCATGTATGGCCAGCTTAATTCATGCAAGAGCACCCAGCTATATAGATAATATCAGCAGAACAATGGAGTGTGTTAATATGTCTCCGACTGTCATTTGAGCATTCACTCACAGACTTTTGTAAATGCCAGCATGACAGTCTTTTGTTACATGTGAGCAGTCATTGTCAGGTTCTTGTAGCATGTGAATTGTAACAGTAGATTTGCAGGAAGGGTCAGCTATCCTGCTACTGAAAACATTTTCGAAGAAAGAAACATTATTCACTACCTGCTCTGACTTTTCTATACCGACTTAAGACTGGCTACGCTGTTAAATCATGCCTATTTATAGCTGAACTCCGCTCAAACAGCTAAATCCACAGATGAAATCCATACATGAGCGGTAAATGCATTTCTGTCCATCCAGTCCTGAAATTTACACAGCTCTGCCACTAATCTCAGTATTGCCTGTCAAGGAAAGCGACCCGATCCTTCTCTGCTACAGTTTAATTTTCTCTTCGGGTCCGAATTGGAAATAGCATACAAATTTGTTTCGTTTGACAAAACTAATGAAAATGTTTTTGGTTTTCGTTCATTTTGTCCGAAACAAATTGTTATAATTTGCATGTGTCTTATAGCAAGCACCCTGAACTCTAAATGTTGTCAATTAAAATGCATTTTATTCAAAGTGTTTTCTCATCAATGACAATCAATTACTGTATGTTCAAATCAATTAAAATGTATCTTTATTAAAGGAGAACTATGAGGTGAGTGCTTTTCACTCACCTCATAGTTCTAGCCGACCTGTGACAATGAGACTGTCACAGGTCGGCTCAGTAGATCGGGAGGTGAGCGAACACATACCGGGTTCGCTCACCTCTCGATCCTGTCACGGCTCTCTGGAGTGACAGGGGGAGGGGCTGGATTCCCCTGTCCCCGCTCCGATCTGCCAGCGCTGACTGGCGGAACGGACGGGGGAGGGGTGGGTACAGCTGGCTCTGCCTCTAGATAGGCAGAGCCAGCTGTCACTCACGCAGCTGGGCGAATCCCGTCGTCTAAGTCGGGATCCGCTCCGGCGTCTCAGTATACCGCAAGCTGAAGCTCACGGTATACTGAGCTTAGGGTAACGGGAGGACGCTAGTTTGTGTCCTCCCGTTACCCTAAGGAGAACTATGGGGAAAAACACTGACCCCATAGTTCTCCTTTAAAGGAATTTTCTCATCAATGACAATCAATAATGTTTCCATTCCATACATTCATAAGCGAAGCTCTTTTGGAATTTGGAAATGGCATTCATGCCTGCCGTCATTGTGCTTTCTGCAGGTATCTGACAAGTTACCTTTCTTGATAAACAAGCAATTTACATTCATTTATTAACAATGATCAATCATCAAAGTAGGGAGGGAAACTACACCTTGACCTCAATTCTAAACATGTTTCATTTTTCCAACTCCTAAGACAATAGAGAATTTGACAAGAAGGTTGTTTTCTAATGAGAGATATATCATATGATGGGTACAAATGACAAGAGATGAGCTGCATGGGACTGCTGGTCATAACTAGGGGTTCTGGGAATGTCTGGAGCAAATGATCTGGGTGACGGGATCATAGTGGAAATCCCAGGATCCATGACTGATCTTGGTGACAGGAGCATAGTGGAAATCCCAGGAGATCTTGGTGGCAGGAGCATAGTGGAAATCCCAGGAGATCTTGGTGACAGGAGCGTAGTGGAAATCCCAGGAGATCTTGTTGACAGGAGTATGGTGGCAATCCATGGATCCATGAATGATCTTGATGACAGGAGCATAGTGGAAAAGCATGGGTGCATGAATGATCTTGGTGATAGGAGCATAGTGGAAATCCATGAATGATCTTGGTAATAAAAGCATAGTGTAAATCCACGGCTCCATGAATGATCTTGCTGACAGAGGCATAGTGGAAATCCATGGATCCATGAATGATCTTGGTGACGAGCATATTAGAAATCCATGGATCCCTGAATGATCTTGGTGATAAGAGCATAGTGGAAATCCATGGATCCATGAATGATCTTTGTGATAGGAGCATGAGGGCAATCCATGGATCCATGAATGATCTTGGTGACAGGAGCACAGTGGCAATCCATGCATCCATGAATGATCTTGGTGACAGGAGCATAGTGGAAATCCATGGATCCATGAATGATCTTGGTTACAGGAGCACAGTGGCAATCCATGCATCCATGAATGATCTTGGTGACAGGAGCATAGTGGAAATCCATGGATCCATGAATGATCTTGGTGATAGGAGCATAGTGGCAATCCATGGATCCATGAATGATCTTAGTGATAGGAGCATAGTGGAAATCCATGGATCCATGAATGATCTTGGTGATAGAAGCATAAGGGCAAACCATGCATCCATGAAATATCTTAGTGACATGAGCATGGTGGCAATCCATGGATCCATGAATGATCTTGGGGACAGGAGCATAGTGGAAATCCATGGATCCATGAATGATCTTGGTGATAGGAGCATAGTGGCAATCCATGGATCCATGAAATATCTTAGTGACATGAGCATGGTGGCAATCCATGGATCCATGAATGATCTTGATGACAGGAGCATACTGGAAATCCATAAATGATCTTGGTGATAGCAGCATAGTGGAAATCCATTGATAGACAAATGATCTTGGTGATAGGAGCATCATAGAAATCCATGGATTCCTGAATGATCTTGGTGACAGGAGCATAATAGAAATCCATGGATTCCTGAATGATCTTGGTGACAGGAGCATAGTGGCAATCCATGCATCCATGAATGATCTTGGTGACAGGAGCATAGTAGAAATCCATGGATCCATAAATGATCTTGATGATAGGAGCATAGTGGCAATCCATGGATCCATGAATGATCTTGGTGATAGGAGCATAGTGGAAATCCTTGGATCCACAAACGATTTTGGTGATAGGAGCATAAGGGCAAACCATGCATTCATGAAATATCTTAGTAACATGAGCATGGTGGAACTCCAGGCAGAAAAACTTTCATTTAAATATATTCTTCAATAGCTAAATTATCCACTTTCAAAACATCCACCTTTGAAAACCCAGATATTATCATACAAAAAGTAGCTGTGACATTACGACTGTGCTGCACCTAGTCTGTACAGAAAGCAGAGTTGTAGGAGGGGCCATCAGGCTACACCATCTACAAGCTGCCTGTAGAAAACTATAGAAGGAGGCAGAGACAAGACAAGTCACTCGGCACAAGGAGAGAGAGCAGCAGGGACCGGTCTTAGCTCCTGCACAGAGGAAAAGCTTCAAGCTGGATTACTGCACAGATCTGGTAATACACAAAACACACTATGATTTAAGAAGAATTCATGTATTTAGCGTTCAGCTTTAATATCATGCTACAAGGTTAAACTAGAGTGGAATTTTTCAGTCTCAATGTCACCCGGATAAATATCCTCAATGATCAGTCACTGAATCATACAATATTAGACAAGGGATGTCATCAGTTCAGAGTTCTTTAGTGAGAATTGTCTTCATCAGCCCTTGTACTTTACATCAGTGGTGGGCAACTGCGGCCCTCCAGCTGTGCTTTAAATACAAATCTCAGCATGCCTCTGCCTCTGGGAGTCATGCCTGTGACTGTCAATGGCTCATGGGACTTGTGCCCACCGCTGCTTTACATTGACCAACCGAGATAAACCCTAAAGATGTATAAATGGAAAAACAAAATTTCTGTTTTTCTTCAGGATGATTATTAGTTTATTCGGAAAGGCCAAGTGTGATTAGCCCTGTAAGGGAGGTAGGTGACATTCCTGTTAAGTGTGTTGTCTGCAATACTGTGAAAATGTCTGTAGAAAAATCTTATGCTCCTGGCAGTTCATTTATAGCCAAACTTTCTGGCTGTGACTGCATGCTTTTCTAGTCACCAACAAATTTTCCCCATCTGCAACAGAACAGTACATGAAGCGCTGTCTCACGCTCTGGCCAACACTTCCTGTTTACACATTCTGTAATTGGATTGAATAAATATAGCGTATATATATTAACTTTCTAGTATATGTGATCCAGCTGTTAAATGAAAGAGATCTCAACGTTTATATATATATATATATATATATACACACACACACACACTGCTGCCTCTCTTCTCTCCTACTTTTTCCTTTAAAAGCTACAGATCATTATCACAGAAGAACTGTGCAATAATCTAGAAAGCAGACAGTCGTCAATAAGTATGGGACATCATTTATTTTCTACTTTCTGAGAATGATCCAAATTGTAAAAGCATTTCCAAGCCCAAAAGCAAAACAATTTAAAAAAATGTGTAATGTAAATGTAGTTTACTATTTCTTAAAGCATATTTCCAGGGGAAAAAAACGCTTTTCCAGTTGGGCTACAGGTGTTAAATCTTGTTAATGTCCAAGGCAGCGTTTCTCAACCTTTTTTCAGTCACAGCATCCTTTAAAAGTATGTAAAACCTCAGGGCACCCCAGTGTAAAATGTAAAAAATTTAATTATTGCGTGATCGCTCCAAAATCCATACCAGACCCATATCCATAATAAGGGGCCAGGTATGGTTTTTAAGGGGGAACCCCAAGCAAAAAAAAAATGGGTTCACATTCTGCTTTACATTAGAGTCCCCCCTTTCACATCAGAGTTCCCCCCAGAGCCGACCTTCTTATTAGGAGCCCCTGTCACACTAGGAGCCCCTCTTCTTATTAGCATCTCCCTTTCACCTCAGAAGCGCTCTTCTCATTGGAGGCATGACGACAAGAACATTTTGAGGCACCCCTGAGCAGGCCAGAAGGCACCCTTATTGAGAAAGGCTAGTTTAGGGAAGCTGTGTAAAAGCACTTTTACTTACCTGATCCCTGCTCCTGCAGGCTTAGAAACCAGCACCTGCAGCCTCCTCATTATTTTGGCAGTCAGAAGCCCACTGATGTCTTCATGTACAATGCAGGGCTATGGTGAGGGATGGGATAATTTACGAGCTGGAGTGTAGGGAAGATGAGGAAAGCACCAACTGCTGGGGGAGCAGGGATCAGGTAAGAAAAAGTATTTTACACAGCTCCCTTAGACATTACCAAGCAGTTAACCCTTGCAGTAGAAGAGGTTTTTTCTGGAGATAGGCTTTAAATGTGGTGGCTGCATTTGTTTTTCTTAGGCTGTTTTGCTTTACTTTCACCTGGTAATCCAGCGAGTAACTCTGTTATATTTCAACTTCCTTTGTCATTTTTTATTCATTCCGTTTTTATTTGTTAGTCAAGTCCATCTAAATCCGCTAGTGCATCTAACACTTCACTTTCCAGAGGGTGATAATGCTGCTGTCCAAGGGGGCTCCGTTGCTCCTCCATAGAGTGTAGCCACCCTAGGACAGGAAGTGTGTAAAGGTACCCATACACTGTGCGATTTACGTTCGGAAATGTACACAAACGGCCTTTCGAACAGAAATCGAACAGTGGATGGTCCATCACTGATTTTCGTTTATTATATTGTGATCAAAATTTTTCGATCTATCAGGTTGGAAATTCTTTTTCTGTCAAAAATTGGCTGGTTAGTATGGCTAACAAACCATTTTGGAAATCGACATTTGACTATGCATGATGGAGAAGTCTAGGTATAATCGAGGGTTCATGCCAGAAACTAAAAATTTTAAAGGAAAATCGTGCAGTGTATGGCCACCTTTACCGGCTAGATCAGCAGGTGCAAATAAATAAAGAATTCCTTTATTAACCCCGAAACCCCCCCCCCAAAAAAAAAAAAACCTGCCGTCAACATTTAAAAATTGGTAAATTTTTTTTTTGGGGCTTTTAAAGCAAAATCATCATCATTGCCTGAATGAGGACTCATTTACTTTTATATGGTGCATTGCATTAAGGCAGCCTATTCAAACCTAATGGGCTACCAATGCACCGTAACATGCTCAAAAAACCCCCCCCCAAAAAAAAAAAAAAAACCTGCCGGAAACATTTAAGAATTGGTAAACTGCAATATAATCCATTTTTGTTTTTTGGGCTTAGATACGTTCTGATTTAGCCAACACAGTCTGTGGCTTAGGACAACATGCTTGCAAGGGGTAGCACATAACCACCCAGGCATCTTATTGTTGAAATCAATAGCACAATAGTCACATGGATACCAAAAGCTTCAAACCTCCTGTCTGCTAGTTGTGTTGCCTTTGCATAGTTTGATCATTTTTCAGGGGGGTCAAAGGGTCAATGAGTATAATGCCAGTTTACTCAATATGGGTCCATACACCTAGTACTAGAACTGCTGCTGAGGCTACTCTTCTGGTAGCCAGTTCTAGGTATACAAATGGTATACACTCCCAAAACTTCACTTAGCTGTCTGTATCTAACTCCTCCAACAATGCAATGAAAAAAACCTTCAACTCCTAGGCAAATGAGGAAAAGCAGGGTCTGCTGCGTTCAAGATGCCTGTCAATCAGCTGTTTCCTGAAAAATTAGCTCTGCGGTTGTTGGAGTGCTCAAAGATGTTTAGACTATTTCTGGGAGATATATAGCTCTGACCTTTTATGTTCGCTTAGAGCAAGTTTCCCAGGCTAGGGCTGTGTCTAAAGATACTAAGCAGTTCAACGTACTATAGCAACTTCACAGCTGATTTGACTTGCACAGAAAAATCGTATAATTTCCCACTAGCCTACACTCTAATGCTGGAATAACATTTAAATTAATTTTGCATTATAATACTGATGTCACTACTCCCCTTTCTGTAGTTCACTAACCAACCTATTTATATAGCCCTGGCATATTAAGCAACATTTTACACTGCAGCATGCTTTTCAGTCCCTGTAAACATGGCAATTCAATGACCCAGAGATGCAACCCAAGAGTGATAACCAAATCGCTGTTCTGACAGGCACATTCCCTTCCCTTTAACCATACAGCTACTCTACGATGGCCACGAGAGAAATGCCTATAGCAATGTGCCATACCCGTGCAAAGCCAAAATGTTTTTAGGCTTTTTGAAATGATGATCAAAATCAGTTACAATGGATGCTGCTCCTTGGTGTTGAAAAGTTTTAGGTTCCTGCAGAATTAGCTGGTCCCCTAAGCACTGGCCCTGATATCCTGTTTTAGAGTGGCTCTTTTCCTTTGCAGCGTCCAATGGAGCCACAATTGTGTGTGCGAGTAAGCTTTGTGTGTCTCCACAACATGATGACTGTATGTGTTTTGTCAAAAATGTAAAGAAATACTTTGCTGGGCAACATATCTTTGTTTGATCTAGACACATTATTGAAAAAAAGTTTACTACTACTTCATATTTAACTGGTATCACTGTTTTCTTGCAGGACTGGAGGGTCAGACAGTAAGGTGACAACCCCCTGAACCCTTCATGCTTAACTGCAGTGGAAACTACACCTAACCTTGTTCCAATGCCTATCTCCTTTTTCGCTGCTCATGTTTATATCTATTTTTACTCAGGTAAGATAGGCTGCCAGCTCCCTGGATATGATCCTGCGGTACTTTTGGAGCCTATCACGAATTTACATCTTTCTCAATGAGATATCACTTCCTTTATTATCTTTTAGATTGTAAGCCCTCAGGGGCAGGGCCCTCCTTACCATCTTGTCTTGAATTGTATTGTAACTGTAATGTCTTCCTTATATTGTAAAGCGCTGCGCAAACTGTTGGCGCTATATAAATACTATGTAATAATAATAATCAGTTATCACTCATAATTTACTTTAAGATTTTCAAGTAACAGTGGATACTGAGGGGCTGGATCATCCATGCACATCTCTCACCACAAACATTCCCAGCTGCATTACAGAAGCTCAGTGGCTGAGTCACACTACTACTGCATTCTTTGTAAAGTACCAAAAAAAGGGGGAGGGTAATTAACCCAATCTGTAGCCTATTATATTACTATATTATGTTCTACATTAGCTATTTAGCTTTAATGTCACTTGTCATTACAACTGTTTGTACAAAAGGTAAAATGTGTTTATTTTTAAGAAATCACAATATAATTATATAATGGTATATATTTAACATATTACATAGTATAGAGATTTATTATGCTAATTCCATCTTCAGCTTGAGTCATTTAGTTACTGAGAAAGGTCTCTTCTTAATGGTTTCAAGATTGCCAGACTTCGTATTTTCCACACTGGAAGACAAAACTGCTTGTTTGCATAACTGGCATTCTTTACATTCTCCAGCTTCTACAGGGATGTAGCAGTTCATATACACCCCGCCGTGCACAATGCTGCTGATATTTAAGCTGGGATGCCATATGTAAGCAATCAGGCACAGTAAACTCTGCCTCTGGCCAAACAAAATGGTTCAGAAAACATTGCTAAGGACCATCACTGTACACAGAAGCCCTGATATTTAACAGTTGAGGTTTGCTCCCAAGGTTCATCATGAAGGTGGCCCAGGATCAAGCAAGATGTGCATGTTTTTCTTTTGGGAAAATAATCTTTCGGATACTAGTGGATAAAGTCAGTACCAAGACCTAGGACTTTCTGCTTTGTTGTATGCTGTGGAAAGTGGTATTAGCATAGCATGCAGACTGCAGTGCCCTTAAAGGAGAACTATGGGGTCAGTGTTTTTCCCCATAGTTCTCCTTAGGGTAACGGGAGGACACAAACTAGCGTCCTCCCGTTACCCTAAGCTCAGTATACCGCGAGCTACAGCTTGCGGTATACTGAGACGCCGCAGCCGGAGTGGATCCCGACGTAGATGACGGGATCTGCCCAGCTGCGTGAGTGACAGCTGGCTCTGCCTATCTAGAGGCAGAGCCAGCTGTACCCGCCCCCTCCCCCGTCCGTTCCGCCAGTCAGCGCTGGCAGATCGGAGCGGGGAGAGGGGAATCCAGCCCCTCCCCCTGTCACGGCAGAGAGCCGTGACAGGATCGAGAGGTGAGCGAATGGTATGTGTTCGCTCACCTCCCGATCTACTGAGCCTCTGACAGTCTCATTGTCACAGGTCGGCTAGAACTATGAGGTGAGTGGAAATCACTCATCTGATAGTTCTCCTTTAATCTAAAGTCCTTTGAGTAAGAGCTTCAAACTCTTATATATGTTGGTTATACATAGCAAGTTTAATAATACAATATTTACTCTAGAAAGAGGGTCAGATGTTTTGTACATTGCGCTGTATCTATAGAGGAATTAGGGTGTTCCCCATCAGGACAGGTCTACAAAACACTTTACCCTGTCCTAGGGTTGCCACCTTTTCTTCAAGTGAAACCTGAACACACTTGTGTGGACATTCTGTTGGGAGAATGAGTCGTGGCTTACGCATATGTAAATAGCGCCACCCATTCATATGTAAATATCACAGTTGAGACTATTTTCAGTTGGGGGCCAGTAGCCCCTATTTTAATTTTGGTTGCCCCTATCTGCCTGACATCTTGTGTCTGGGTTTATGCCATGATTCAAAACCTGGACTGTCAGGGTGAATCCTGGACAGGTAGCAACCCTACCCTCTCTTCTTCTCCATAACATGGGGAAAAGGGGGGGTTTTGTAGTCCACAGAGACAGCTGAAAACAATATAACTAATATGAGTGCAGAATGGGCAGAGAGCACAGGAAGTTATCAGCTCACAGGATTTCTGGCAGAATCAAAAGGTATTTTTGTGCACTTACCAAACACATATAACAGAACTTAATTTTTTTTTTAACAGACCAAAAGAAGCTATTAAGAGGAGTTTATTGGTAGGGTTTACATAGAGTATAAAGGGCGGACAATTCAATCATATGTTAACTACTTACTTTGCTGACACAATTTGGAAGGTTGACAGGTCAGCCAAACAGTTGAATCGTGTATACCAAACTGATTGCGGCATAACACACACACATGGGTATGTGTTGGTAGGGCCAATGCGTTGTGTTGTTACAACCCTTTACACTGTTTACTTTTACTCTATTAAAATGTCACAAAATGACATTTCGTTTACCTCAACTGCTCAACTCTATACTATGCTATGTGGTGCCCTGACATGTGATGATGTGCATTGGATACGTTACATTTTTGTGTTATTTACACCACCGCACATGTATGGTGTAAACCGGGCACATAGAAATCAATTGTTTTCTATGTGCCCTTGTGTAGAGCACGTGTTAAGCATTCTCGAGGTTCTTTTAGCCTACCTCACCATAACCAGGTTATATCTTCTCATTTGGTCCCAAAGCCCTGCTCCATTATTTCCAAGCACTGCATTTTTTATGGCCAACAAATGCTCTACTGTGCTATGTATGGTCTAAACAGTACTTGATCAGCACCTACCCTGTGAAATTTTATATAT
>NW_017306475.1:1326165-1357486 GCF_000935625.1 Nanorana parkeri | reverse complement strand
ATATATATATATATATATATATATATATATATTCATGCACACACACATATACACAACGATCAGCCATAACATTATGACAACCCACCTACAGTAGTATTAAGCAGGTCCGCCCCCCTTTTCCCACCAAAACAGCCCTGACCTGTTGAGGCATGGGGACTCCAGTGTAACGCTCTGAAAGAATGCTGTGGTATCTGTCACTAAGCTGTCAGTAGCAGATCATTTAAGTCCTGTAAGTTTTGAGGTGGGACCTTCATGGATCGGGCTTGTTTTTCCAGCACATCCTACAGATACTCGCTTGCATTGAAATCTGGAGAGTTTAGAGTCAACACCTCAAACGTGTTGTGTTCCAATTCTTGAACCATTCTGGCAGGTAAATTATCCTGCTGAAAGAGGCCACTGCCGTCAAGGAATACCATTTCCATAAAGGGGTGTACTTGGTCAGCAACAATGTTTAGGTAGGTGGTATGTGTCAAAGTAACATCCACATGAATGGCAGGACCCAAGGTTTCCCAGCAGAACATTGCCCAAAGCATCACACTGCCTCCGCCGGCTTGCCTTCTTCCCATAATGCATCTTAGTGCCATCTCTTTCCCAGATAAGCGAAACACATGATGTAAAAGAAAACGTGATTCATCAGACCAGGCCAGTTTCTTCCATTGCTCTGTGGTCCCATTGTAGGCGCTTTTGGCAGTGGACACGGGTCCGCATAGGAAATCCAAAAAATATAGTTATTGCAGAAAACCCTTGTAGGTTAGGTCTGATTTGACATTCTGCAGGTTTGATGGTTTGTGTAAGTCTTTACTTTGTTATCAGGGAAATAAATAATTAAAAAACAAAACTCTAAAGCACAATAAAAAAAGAAAGCATCCAATGAGTTTCCTACATGTAAATCAAAAAAATAACATGGAGAAAACTGAGAAATATTGTCTTTAGAATTGTATAGTCTCTTCCTAGGCCTGCATGTCATCCTCATGATAGATTTTCCAAAATCCTCTAGCTGCTACAGGCAGGAAACCGCCACGTCTTTGCCCAAAGGAAATAGATATATTACTATCAACATCAAAGAAGGTTCAGTGATTAATCTGGCTGCATTCCCAAATGTTTATAAATTCTTGTCAGTTTTTTTAGCTAAAGAGAAAAAATGTCCAATTTGACACATTGAAGGTTCTTCAAGATCTCCATAAATTGTTGGAGATGTCTGCTAAAGCACTTCAAAGAGTAGGTAACTGTATATTACATATACGTGTCGGCAGAGAACATTTTCATTTAGAAGAGTAGGGAATATTTTTCATTTTCAGATAAACTTATTAATGGATCTCACACCAAATCAGCTGCTGAATAGTTCTATGCACTCTCAGACACTGGACAAAATGGTATCCAATTTCAAGCCATCACACTCCTGATACATGTTCTCCCTTAGTAAATCCTGAAGAAGAGGGTATTTATATAAGCCCCCGAAAAGCATTATATCGAATAAAGATGTATCTGGACTAATAAATGGGGTGTGGCCCTCCAATTCACAATCCTGCATTTCAAACAAGAAATGGGTGCAGCCAATTGGTTCTGTAATCTCATCAGCTTTTGAAGGAAGAACAGAGAGCAATTACAGACTTTATGTGAAGAGCTGCTACACAGGACACAACCTAATCTAACTCATTAAAAGTTGTTGAAGGCTAAGATTGATTAATGGTACAACTGAAAATGAAACCATGAGATATACAGGGAGCAATGCCTACCAGCTATGTGATTTCTAGGGTTTGCTAGTCCACTATACTCACAGTTTCATATAATCTCTTTCCTTTCACATACAAAAAGCCTGATGTCACCACTAAGATGTTTCTTCCAGCCACCAGCTTTAGGCTTGCCTTGGAAGTCTGAATGTAATTGGTAATGAAGGAAATAGACAGAGGAAGCTGTATGGCAAAAACATTAGGAAATGCACTCCAACTGCTCTCTTTCTAAGCTGACAGGACCAATAAGGATAAACAAAGTGGTTTCAGCAAATTGAGTTAATCACAAAACTCCCAATTTTGCCTTTGGTGAAGCTCGGTGCAAATCTAGCTTTTAAAGACTCCATTGCATTTCACTTGATAATATTGCCAAAATATTAGGGTTGACTTAATTTAGCCAAAATCGCTATGTTCTACCCTAATGGGCAACCCTACATTGACCACCTTATTCAGTACATTTGTATGCTTTTTTTAAGTGGTTATTCTTAAAGCAGAACTCAGAGGAGATTTTTATTTAGCCTTGCAGTGGCACTACCCCCACACTGCAAGAGTTAATTGCTCCCCGGAGCTGACTGGCTGTCACAGCGCTCCCTCCAGCCTGATATCTCCTTCAATTTGTGTGTTTACTATTAATTTGTACTAAACTTTAGAAGAAACATAGATCCAGTGGTAAGGCAACTCTTCCTCCTATCATAAAGGGGCTTGTCTGCATTCACTTGCATGGCTGCTGATTTGCTTGACAGATGCTGTCTTTGTTTTTCTGGTTACAATGGGTTACTGCACTGCACGGACTACTCTTTGCCTCCCTGACCTCAAAGTGAAGGCAACTGGGAGGGAAGTTATCTACCTCCCAATAAAATCCCTATTGTTGAAATGTTATACAGTTTTTTGTTAAGCCTATTAATGGTTCCTCTGGTTTCCTATGTGCACAAGGTGCCTTTTCTTATTAGCAACTTAGTGAAAGCACTTATTTGTGTTGTGCAAACATGGCTTGGCAAGCATTGTCTGTTAAAATTAACTTTTTGTTTATTACTTTTGTGATGTTCATAAGGGCAAAGTGACCGTGCCTGCTGATTGCTGCTCTAAGCTTGCTGCTCTAAGCTTGCTTGCTGTAAGCAAGAGTGTAATGAATAATAAATGAATATATTATTATTCCACCTTCTTATGTATAGGTAGAAAGGGCCTAGTGTAACTGGAGAAAACTCAAGGTATAGTGTTCTTGCTTTACAAATAGCACGTTCTGACAGCAGAACTGTTTGTTAATAGAAATACAATTTGCTGTAGGCACCTAAAGTGAAGTTGGGTCTAGAAAATGCATAAGGTAATAACAGTGATGAAGTGCATGAACCATATGGAGTCTGTGTGCTGCCTCCGGCAGTTATATGGGCAACACAATTGCATGTATATTTGTTTCCTAGTCTTCCCCACTTAGTTAATTGTTCACTTTTATGCTGCCACCCTGTGGTCACTTTGGTTACTGTACTCATTATTTTGGTCATCCTCCCCTTTCTATGATGCAATTTCCTCCTTCCTCGTTGTAAATTCCTGCTTTTATTCCTGAAAGACACACGATGAGGTAAGGAAGAACATAATCCTTTTGACCACTACAAATAACATCCAGGGCCATCTTTAATTTTGAATGGACCCCGGGCAAACATTTCCTTGGGCCTGCCCACCATGCCTCCCATGCAATATTGCCCGCTATATGCTGACAGAGCAGAGCCACGCTGCAGCTGCGATGGATCCAAAAAATATTGTCCAGGTCCACCCCACCGCCTGATTGACAGCTGACTCTACCTCTCTAGAGGTTGTGTCCGCCCCATCCATCCCTCCAGTCAGCGTTGGAGCATCAGAGAGCGGAGGGGGGTTATTCCTGCGAGGAGCCGTGACTGACAGTCACCACTATCTGCAGAGAGAGTGAGTGCAGGGACTGAGTGATCAGCGGTATGTGATCGCTCAGTTCTCAATCAAGAGAGCCAACCCGTGGCAGCTTCAGTAACTAGGGGGAAGTGCGCATTTCACTCTCCCCATAATTCTACTTTCATGGTAAATGTGTGGATAATTCGCCACCTACCACTTCCACTGCATAGAATACCAATGTCCCTCCCCGTGTCATTATTATTATGTCCACTGTAGTCATTATTATTATTATCATTATTATATCCCCTGGTGTCATTATCATTATTATGTCCCCTGGTGTCAATATTATTATGTCCCCCCCGTATCATTGTTATTATATCCCCCTTGTGTCATTATGTCCCCTAGTATCATTATTATTATGTCTCCTGGAGTCATTATTATCATTATGTCCCCCCCAGTGTCATTATTATTATTATTATTATTATGTCCCCTGGATTCATTATTATTATGTCCCCCAGTGTCATTATTATTATTGACACCGGGGGGACATAATAATAATGACACCAGGGGACATAATAATGATAATAATGACACCAGGGGACATAATAATGATAATAATGACACCAGGGGACATAATAATGATAATAATGACACCAGGGGACATAATAATGATAATAATGACACCAGGGGACATAATAATGATAATAATGACACCAGGGGACATAATAATGATAATAATGACACCAGGGGACATAATAATGATAATAATGACACCAGGGGGACATAATAATAATGACACGGGGGGACATAATACTAATAATGACACTGGGGGGACATATTAATAATAATGACACTTGGGGGACATAATAACAATAATGACACCAGGGGGACATAATAACAATAATGACACCAGGGGGACATGCTCATATGTCATTATTATTTTTATACAGCATTACATCATAGCCCAGCAGTGCCACACCAAACCCGACCACCCCCATCCCCCTTCTCCCCCCACCCAGATAGAAGCTCAACCCAGCAGCCATGTGCACTCACCGTGGACAGGGGGAGAATGAAACTGCAGCCATGGAGGAAGGAGGGCAGGACCAGAAAGCAGTGTGAGCAAAATCGATCTTCCTCTTCTGCTGAGTGGGAGGTGATATCCCGGGCTGCAGAGATCTTTGCTGCACATAGGGACAGGAGGCTGCGGCCCTCTAGCGTCAGAAAGCAGTAGTGCAGACTAGACGGCTGGTCCAGAAACATTTCACTAGCGCTAGTTTATGGGGTACAGGGCCCCACAACAATGACTGGGCCCCGGGCAAGTGCCCCTTTTGCCATGTTTTAAAGACGGCCCTGATAACATCTACCATATCATATTGTTTGCCTAAACCTTTTGCATGCAATAAAATATTTGTGGATGATGCCAAGTGTTTGGTGACTTAAGCTATCTTAGGGGTAGGAAATCGCAGCACTGTTGTAGAACTACACGTCCCATGAGGCATTGCAAGACTGATAGTCATGGGCATGGCTCCCAGAGGCAGAGGCTTAATAGGATTTGCAGTTTCACCACAGCTGGAGTGCTGAGGTTGCCTACCCCTGAGCTATCCGTTTAAGATTTTCTGCGGTGATTGTCTTAGCTACACTCAGGCCAGCATTGAGGGCTCAGAAAGGAATAAGTCACCATAACAGCAACTGGATTCAGAACATTCTGCAAGTGTCTGGCTTTAAATCTGATACTTGTGTTAGGCACTTCTTAGGTTAGGTTACATTCTCTTTGTAGCCTTCTGTGTTAGCACATAAAATACCTATATTCCTTACAATGTCTCTAAAAAATATGATCAGGTTTGAACTGTGGTGTTACCAGAGAGTCTTGAAAATCAGATGGATGGACATGGTCACAAATAGAGAGGTGCTGCAAAGAGTCAACGATGCAAAACGACATCTGTTAAAAGAAATATTGAAGAGAAAAGGCCATATCACCAGAAACCAGGTTGGAGAGGACGTCTGCAAGGAATAGAGCAAGGTAAGGAACGGGAAAGAGAGAAGAACATGGTGGATGGATGACATCCAGGAAATGGTGGATGGATGACTTCCAGCAAATGACATAAAGCAGAAAATTAACCTGGCATAAGACAAGGTAAAATTGAAAGCGAAGGTGGAAGCAAGGTTCCAAATTTGAAGTTCACCAAAGACAGTAGTGGTAATGGTAAAAGTGATGCATTCAGCTTTTAGAATATTTACGGCTAGACTAATAATGATTCATACTGCAAAGCTGTGTGAGTGGACTGGGAGACATGATAAGTAGCTGGCATGGATTGCTGTAAAGTTATGATCTTACCTGGTGTGAACACACTGCCGCCCCTTCCCCCTCTTTGTGAACATTCCATTCCTCTGACATGAGCCAGTACGTACATCATGTGTGCCTGTGCTATTGTTCCCCTAGTCCACATAGAAGAGCCTTAGAAGACCATGTATTTTTAACTCTGCACTGTAAAGAGCAGATTTTTGTGAATCATGAGAAAGACATTTTAATACAGGACATGCCTGAATACTTAATAAAAGCAGAACACAAAAAGGGAGTGAGACAACAGAGTAGCCGATTTTCCAACCCAGTCTGGCCCCCTCTTATCTCTGATGTACTTCTAACTTTGTAAAAAAAATATATATAAAACAGTGAGCACACTTACGTCACAGTTTTGAGTTTGGCAGGATTCATTGAACAGTGATAAAAAATACATCTATACGTGAATTACATACGCACACTTCACAAAAAGTGCAATAAATGCTTTCTCAAGGGCCTAGCCCTGTGGATATGCTGGGTAAATATATCTGTACATACTGGCAAATGATGCTTCTTATGCTGCCCTCTAAGGCATTCCTTTATGGAATTGACTTTTTACAACCTGAGCTCTACTTTTTCAGACTCCCCCCTCCCCTCTCCCAATTAAAAGTGCTATTTCTCAAAGTCTAATCCTACCCTATTTTTGTGAAAGCTATCTGCAGAGCACTCCATAGACAGGCATCTCTATTGTAGCACACTACGGCAGAGACTGGCTGGAATGGCAAAATCTGGTGTCTGTCATCCCATTAAGTCCCTGTTCACACCTAGGAGTTTTGTTGCTCAAAGCAAAGTGTGACAAAACGCTCAAGACAAGAAATCCCATTCATTTCTATTGCCCCTGTTCACACCCGAGCATTTTGTCACAAGCAGAAAAACTTTGTTACTGGAAAAAAAAATACATTAACTACTTTTTGGCAGATTACATCGCTTTTTGGTCCCTTCAACGGGAAACGCATGTTTCAAGTGTTTTGTCTCACAAAATTTCCCATTGAAGTCTAATGGACCAAAAAGCACTGTAATTTGCCAAAGAGTAGCTCATATACTTTTTCCAGCGACAGGCATTTTTCAGCTTGCGAAAAAACATTCAGATGTAAACAGGGGCCATAGAAATTGATGGGGTTCTTTGTGTTGAGTGTTTTGTCAACGCTCAGCTTTGAGTGACAAAATGCCAAGGTGTGAACGGGGTCTAAGAGCAGTGCTACTATTCTAATTGTGCAGGAAAGAAATCTGTCAAGTGGGTGTCTGCTTAATGTTTTAAAACAACTCGCTAAATCAAAAGTTTAAAAAATGCAGTTTAATATTTCCCTATGCTGCTGTCCATGTGGCCAATTGGTCCTGTATTGTGGCCAAAAATATCCCTTAGAGAATCTTCTGTCTCTGACACTTCTGGGAGTATTGGATTCCTGATTCCCCACTGTGCGCTGTGGTTCCTTCCACTGGCCCCTACATCACTATAACATACAGTAGTCTAGTAGGGGGTCAGTGGAAGTTGCTACTGCACATTTTGCTTTTCAGGGACCAGGACTCCAGCACTAACATAAGTGCCAGATTTAGAAGATTCTTCCAGCGGTAGGGTCTCTAAAATACTCTGATTTCTGGGAGTATAAACACCTTCAGAATGGTATTAGTATTAAACATCTGTCTAGTGAGATGTCTAGTGAGACAAGACAGAGCCCTGGTGAGACCCCACAGTGCCCTGGTTTAACCCCACAAGGCTGGTTAGACCCCACAGAGCCCTGGTGAGACCCCACAGGGGCCTGCTACCCTGGGGAGACCCCCTCAGAGCCCCGGGGAGACCCCACAGAGCCCTGGTTAAACCAAGGCTCTGTAGGGTCTCCCCAGCACCAGGGCTCCGTAGGGTCTCACCAGGGCTCCATGGGGTCTCACCATGGCTATGTGGGGTTTCACCAACCTGGTTAGACCCCTCATAGCCCTGGTGAGACCCCACAGAACCCTGGTTAAACCAGGGCTCTGTAGAGTTTCACCAGGGCTCTGAGGGGGTCTCCCCAGGGTAGCAGGTCTCTGTGGGGTCTCATCAGGGCTCTGTGGGGGTCTAACCAGCCTTGTTAGACCCCACAGAGCCCTGGTGAGACCCAACAGAGCTCTGGTTAAACCAGGGCTCTCCACAGGGCTCTCCAGGCTGCCACTCCATTGCTGTGCTGTGCTGGCCGCATCTTGCGGGCGGGAGCTGGCAGGAGCGTGCAGGACAACGTCTCCATCAGCTTCTGAAGTTAAACTCCGCCTTCCCAGCCAGAGATCCTCGTGCAGTGGATGGGAGGGGTGAGGTCTCTTCTCATTGGCTGGTGGGGGAAGCTCCGTCCAGAAGACCGAGTCGATGGTCCGCACCAACCATCGAGGAAATGGATGAACTCTCAGCCCTGTTGCTGTCAAACCGAGACCTTCAGTTTGACAGCGACAGGGCTGAGAGCTCACAACGTTACCTGGCAGGCGTTCTGACACGGGAAATTTGGCGGCCGCGAAGCCCTCGGGAGCACGAGTCCTAGGGCGACTGCCTAATTTGCATAATTAAAGATCCATCACAGCACCCAGGGTAGCTTCCTTTCCTGGACCCAACTGCCCACCCCACATCCTCATCCTGGTCTTGTTTGCAGGTTTATGCAGTTTTCTTAGACGAGGCATGTCAAAATGTCAAATACAAACCAAGCAGTGGGCTGAATCAAGTGCAATCAATCATCAAGGGGTCTACTGAGGGGCACACTCATGTACCTAAAGATTGTAGCCCCTTGGTTACTAACCCTCATGGTAACTATTGCAGCTTACAACATTTTATCCCAGAGGAAGGAGTCACAAAACGTTGAACACTGAAATACTAAGCTGCGAAGTTGTGTAAGGAAGTAGAGCCTTTATCAACTAGAGAACAGCTGTGACTTTGTTCATTATAAATACTTAAATAGGCTGAGGGCTATGAAGGTGGAGTGAAAGGGATGCATGCAGACTAAAATTACAAAACACTAGTTTCCCATGTCTTAGACTCTTTATGAAATGCACCATAAAATTCTACAATTACAGACACAGTCATCAGGTAATTTTTTCAGGTTGCTCACATATATAAAATATTTGACATTAGCATTTGCTATAGCAGTTCTTATGCATTTTGTCAGTAGTTTATTTCACCTTCTGTATGTCCTTTACTGGTGGCTGTCTGCTGTTTGTGACGTTTCTCAAGCTGTGTTTTGGCAAGTGCATGCACATTATTAGAGACTGCAAACAGTCCCGATGCTCAGCCAGCACAGGCAGAGAAGCCTGTTCCCCTATGTCACGCACAGAACACTGGAGGCTTCACAGCAGCAGCCAGACACCCTGGGGGGCCAGATAGAGGGAGAAATAAGTACAAGCTGTCTAGTAGAAAACTACATCACTGTTACTGACAAAACTTCAAAAACTAATTTCGGGGCGGTGGCAGTATGGCAGATAGCAGTGGAATCAGCAGATAGAAGAGGAGCTAGTGCTTCCCCTGCTCTTGTCTGGGTTTTTTTTTTTTTGTATTCTGACAACGACCACCAGCAGAAAAAAAAACAGATAGGAGGGGAATAAATAGTTAGGCTGCTATTGGCCATTTCAAATTGCAATAGCCAATAGCAGGCGTGCTATTGTACCCACCCAATGCTGCTGTCGATCTGCAGAGGAGGACCTGAAATGGGCAATAGCAGCCAATACAAAAAAAAACAGATAGCAGGTAGCAGGGGATCCCAGAAAGGTTTACTCTGCTAGATCGAGCAGAGTAAGCCTTTCCTGTATAAAATGTCTCTCTCACAAGCATCAGGGAGCCACAGTCAGCGGGAGACTACCAGAACTTCTGGGAGAGTTGGGATGTCTGCAAAAGGTATAATTAATTGATATGAAAGGGCAGCATTAGTGAATGTTTGTTGTAAACATTTAAATATATGATCAGCCTGAAAAGTGTTTCATGATGACAGTATCTGTTTATCAGTTTGAACTACACCCTCTTATCCTTTACAGCTAAGGAAGGTGCCATCTTAGCCTCTATTTTGATTGCAGTTGCCATGGTGCTGCACATGTGATAAGCTATGACACCAGCCATTTGAGGGCTTGAATGTTTGGTTGAAAGCTGAAATAAACGTACTGGAAACTTTGAGAGCTGGCATGTCTTGAAAGTAACTGTTTTGGGAGACATTAAATTGGAGGATAAAGTTCCTTTTTCAACATGTTTACTGAAACTATGGTAACTATAAAGCTTGGAACTGTCTGTACATACCTGCCAGCTTTCTCAGATGAGAAAGAGGGACACCTTCCTGCAAAATGGGCTCAATTCAGTTACTGTTATTGCCTGCAATATTTAGGTCATGTGACCGTTTTCCTTGAAATATTGCATGCAATAATGAAATTTTCAATTCATTAAAAAGAAAATAATGAATGTCAGATGAGGCATAAATTGTAAAAACAGGAGTAAATATCACATAAGATACATTAAAGTCAATAAAAAAAGTATGTAGTAAATAACACTTGTCTGGGGCAGTCTGTATTTAAAGTCTGTCGGCTTGTGGTAGCATTCATAACCTTCAATTTGAGGAAAAGGAAGTATTCAAGAACATATTGCTGGAATACAGCTTCATCTAAAGGAGGATATAGAGAAGAATGCCATCCTGAAGGCAGGAATGGGACCAAACTTTTTTTTACACCTTGGCTGGTTTTTAATGTTATTGGTGTAACTGACTGCACCCATATGCTTTTTTTATACTGGTAACAAAGAAAAAAATAAAAAAAAAAGGTAAAAAAAATAACTCCAAAAATATGAGCTAAATAACACGTTTTGAAGAAATATCTAATTTGGTAAATAACTCATAGATTTTAGTGAATTGTATACTTAAGAGTTAAATAACGCATGAGTTATTTTAGCTGCAAACTTCATGCTGAATTTACCGCTTCATGAATTGACCCAAATGTACTGTATTTAAGTAATGGTCACACCCCTGTCATGCCTTCAAGTTATGTGGACCATTGAGAATTTAGATGCCAAACATAATTAGTGAAACCCAGATTTGTTTTTTTTCACCATGACTTTTCCTTTATACTGCCTGTTTGAAATAGTAGACAAGATAATTAAGAGCTAAGACAAAGCCTTTAGTGCAGATTAACATTTTTGGTAGGTAGACAGAACCTTTTCATAGATATCTGTACATCACACCAAAAAGATGGACAACTGGGGAGGAAAGAGGGAGAGAGGGATTTGCTTCCAGATGAGGGTCAGTTTGGATGTAAGTTCTGTATGACGATTTGTGCAAATCCAGCCTTTGTCATGTGCTAACATAAATGTCCACAGGAATGGCCTGTGCAGGTAGACATCAGATGGATCCAATAACACTTGGTTCACCTGGGGCAGAGTTCTGAAGGATTCTACTGTATGCTATAAGATACCCAGAGCTAACTGTATGAATGTAATGCACAATCCCACAATCTAAACCTTCGTAACCAGACAAACTTTTTTATTTTTTAATGTACTGGTTTACTCAACAAGTACTTTTTAACCGCTTTGCATACGAAAATAATTTTCACCCCATTTTTAAGCACATATAGGGCCTCCATTTGGTAATACGTTTTTATTACTATACCTGAATATTTTTCTAAACTAACCAGAAAAATAGACAACAATGCAAAAAAAAAAAAGCATTTTGTTTTAAATATTGTGAAAAGGTTTTTGTATGATTAATATTGTTGAAAATATTTTCACTAAATTATTTCCTACTATTTATACTGAGTACAGAGAGACCAAATATGTTAAGGTTTTGATACGTACGTTAGGATTGTATATCAGAAGGGTATCTATTTTACATTTCAATATATTAGGCATTTTGAAATACTCTGTTCTATAGCTGTAATTTAAGGATAAATTATTTTAGAAAAAAGGAAAAATAATTTTTTTGGTTTTTTTTCACATTTTACACTTCCTGTCACAGAGTTCTCCTTCTCTCTTCACAGCTGAAGCTGCTGTGTGCAAAGAGAAGCTGCTAAAATGTAACAGGTAGTGGAAAAGTTTGTTGCGGGGCACACATTTTTCTTTTATCACCATGATTTGTTAATCGTAGTGTTCACAAGATCTGTCACCACACAGAGTGGTTACAGATCGATCAAACAGGGTCTCCTCCTGGACTGTGCATTTGTCTGTGAGAGATCAAAGTGCTCTCCAAAGCCTGTTGCACCTGAAACTCACAGGAATTTAACTAATTACTCCTGGTCCTTGCTGGGAGGACATTAATTTACAGTGGGAGTGATGAAAGAGTTAAAGTAGTATTAAACTCTCTAACTTTTTTTCAATAATGACTCCAGATCAAACATACATACATTGCCCAGCAAAGCAATGCTTTACATTTTTGCCCAAACACTTGCAATCATCATGTTTCTGAACAGCTGCTTCCAAGTCTCTCAGCTCACCTTGCCTGAACTTCCTGTCCAGTACAAGATTACAAGGGACAGTGCAGATTCCAGCAGGGGTCTAACCAGGCTTGTAAAACCGCACATAGCCCAGGTGAGAGCCCACAGAGCCCTGGTGAGACCCTACAGAGACGTGGTGCTGGTGAAACCCCATCTCACCCTAGTGAGACAAGACAGAGCCCTGGTGAGACCCCACAGTGCCCTGGTTTAACCAGGGCACTGTGGAGTCTCACCAGGGCTCTGAGGGGTCTCACCAGGGTGGCGAGACCCCACATAGCCCAGGTGAGACCATACATAGCCCAGGCGAGACCCTACATAGCCCAGGCGAGACCCTACATAGCCCTGGCGAGACCCTACATAGACCTGGCGAGACCCTGGTTTACTCCGGGCTCTTTGGTGTCTCCCCAGGGCTCTGTGGGGTCTAACCAGGCTGGTGAGACCCCACATAGCCCTGGTGCTGGTGAGACCCTACAGAGCCCAGGTGAGACCCTACAGGTTTAACCAGGGCACTGTGGGGTCTCCCCAGAGCTCTGTGGGGTCTCCCCAGTGCTCTGTGGGTCTACCAAGGCTGGTTAGACCCCACAGAGCCTTGGTTAGGCTCCACAGAGCCCTGAGGCCCTGGTGATACCCCAAAGAGCCCTGGTGAGACCCCGGAGAGCTTTACAGAACCCTGGTGTTGGTGAGACCCTACAGAGCCCTGGTGAGACCCTGGTTTTACCAGTGCTTCTTGAGATCTCACTAGGGTCTCACCAGGGCTCCAAGGGGTCTAACCAGGCTGGTGAGACTCCGCATAGCCCTGGTGAGACTCTACAGAGCCCTGATGCTGGTGAGACCCTACAGAGCCCTGGTTTAACCAGGCCTCTGTGCGGTATCACCAGTGCACTTTGGGGTCTCACCAGCCCTGGTTAAACCCAACCGAGCCCTGTTGGGACCCTACAAAGCACTGGTGAGACCCTATAGAGCCCTGGTTTAGGGGTCTTTGTGATTTCACCAGGGCTCTTTGGGATCTCTCCAGGGCTTTGTGGGGTCTAACCAAGCTGGTTAGGCCCTACAGAGCCTTGGCGAGACCCTACAGAGCTATGGTGAGAACCTACAGAGCCCTAGTTTAGCCAGGGCTCTGTGGGGTCTAACCAGGGCTGGTGAGACCCCACGGAGCCCTGGTGAGACCCCACAGAGCCCTGGTGAGACCCCCACAGAGCCCTGGTGAGACCCCCACAGAGCCCTGGTGAGACCCCCACAGAGCCCTGGTGAGACCCCCAAAGAGGCCTGGGGAGACCCCACAGAGCCCTGAGTAAACCAGGGCTCTGTAGGGTTTTACCAGGGCTCTGTGGGGTTTAACCAGGCAGGTGAGACCCCCACAGAGCCCTGGTAAAACCCTACAGAGCCCTGGTTTACTCAGGGCTCTGTGGGGTCTCACCAGGACTCTTTGGGGGTCTCACCAGGGCTCTATGGGAGTCTCACCTGCCTGGTTAAACCCCACAGAGCCCTGGTGGGACCCCACAGAGCCTTGGTGAGACCCCACAGGCCTGAGTGGGGCCTCATGTTTAGGTTTCGCCTAAGGCCTCGCAAACTCTAGAGCCGCCTCTGCCTTAGTGCAGTGTTTTCATGCGGATGCCAGATTTCTGGGTCCTCAGCTCTAATTACTGGCTTTCCATTAGCTGACTTAGAGCACTGTCGGCGTGTCACTGATCTCACTGATCAGCTTAATAACAGCAGCAAAGGCAGGTCTGCTGGATGAGGAGGGAGCAGTGGGCTGATTATATTGCCATGGGCAGCAGGCAGAGCAGGGAATCCGAATCAATGAATGAATGAGGAAAAGTGCCTTCCTCAGGCAAAACAGAGACTCTGTATTTTGCCTGAGGAAGGCACCTTGTGGTTCTCGAAATGTCACCTGTGATGATGTGACACTATAGCAGTCAATAAATATTGACTATTATACACGCTGGAGTGCTAGTGACTTCTCTTCATTCGGACTTGTCTTGCAGAGGCATCCGCTGTCACTTTAGCACTCACCCTATATCTTTGTGGGTTTTTTATCCAGTCAGGAGTGTGATGGTCTTGAATGTTCATTGATCCGAATGAATGAAGACACAAGACAGCTCTACACACATTCCCCATAGTGACCTGCCTGTTAAAGATGTACAATGTGTCTCCCATCAATGGTATATAAATGTAACTATATAACACAAAAAATGTGACAAGATATAACCAATAAGCGTGATATGAATGAATAAAAAATTTAGATAAAGCAATCAGCAAACAGTGACACACAAACATATGAAAATATACAGTAATGAATCTAAATATTCCCACACTTTAAATACTGTGTGCAATCCAGTCACAGAAATATAACAGTTCAAACGAATCCACCACACTTTCAGTGAATAAAGTGATAACAACTCAATACTGTGATCCTCCACCCGATCCTGTGTAATGGCGTCCAAAACGGAGAGGCACTCACCCTAAACAGGTAACACTAGCGCCGAACTCTTCTCTGTTTGCTTTTATATGGGATTGTCTCTTGTCAGTAAGTTTTTAATAAACGATTTGAGTCATATAATCTGTACTATGGTCTATATTAGGGATTCACCGAAATTTCGGCCGCTGAAACGTATCGGCTGAAAATGGCACTTTGGGCAAAATGGCGAAAGTACAATTTTACACCTAAAATTGTGGTGCACCCCCGGTTTCTCTCCTCCCCGCAGGGTGCTGCTCTGTGTCTCCTCTGACACAGAGCAACGTCCAGAAGGGAGGAGAGAAACGTTCAGGAGGCGGGGAGGAGAGCGCTGTGAGCATGTCACAGGAGGTCAAACGGGGTGGTTCAGGAGGAGAACTCAGCCTTCTGTGACAGATCATGATGGAGAGCGGTGTGGGGGCGGAGTCAGCTGTGAGCTGTCACAGGAGGCCGAGGCGGCGGTGTGGGGGAGGAGTCAACTGTCAGTGGTGTCACAGGTGGCTGAGCTCTCCTCCCCACACCGCTCGCTCATCCTCCTGTGATAGCGAGTCAGGATGGAGAGCGGTTACAAGCACTTAATGATCAGCTGATTGTTGAGTGTTTGTAAATAATTTAGGACATAGTATGTTTACTATGTCCTCAATTATGAATGAACAGGAAGTGCTCTACATCACTTCCTGTCCATTCATGATTGTGGACATAGTAACGCTAATACTATATGCACAGTTTATGAATGGACAAGGGTATAGAAGCTTCCTGTTCATCCATAACAGGACTGCAGAAAAAGAGATTGAAGACTCTGTGTCCTCAATCTCTTGTTCTATTTCAAAAGGGAAATGTCAGGGGTCTGTAAAGTAAAGTAAAAAATAAATAAATCAATCAAAATAAAATCTTAGAAACATTTTTTACAAAGGTTAGAAATTTGTTTTTCTTCGGTTTTCGGCCTGAACATTTTTTTTTTTCGGTTTCGGTTCCTTATGATATCTGAACATGGGGAGCCATGGTATTGTCGGAGGACTTGAGAGTGGCATCACCTCAAGTTTGGGTGTCCCGTTCAGAAACTTAGGGACCTGCGTTGTGTGATTATTTTATATTAATTTTTATTCATTCAAAATCATGCTTATTTGCTTATAGCTCTGCAAATTTTTACATTATATAGTTTGTGGAGTGCACTTTTTTGGGGTGTACTATTAGTGCCTTGGTGTTACATTTTATAATGGTGCGAGATGTATTAGAACTACTTATATAAATGTACCTGTCATTTAACTTAATATGCCTCACACTGCAGGCCTGGCTGTGTCCCAGCATCTCTTACATGCTAGGGACAAGATATGTAGCTCTACAAAATGACACCATTAAAGTATATTAAGCTTATTGGGGAGATGGAGATAATATAAGTATTTACTGAATTGATGACTTAAACTATTTACCCATGTCTAGTTGCATGATGCCATGCCCACATTTTCCTGCAACTTTCTGATCAAACATCTGTCCGCCTTAATATGATTTAGGCCTAGACCGTCACTATTGCCTACATATTGTTATAACGGCCCATTTGTTTCCCCCATATTGTCACGATTGCCCATTTGTTGTTCACAAATTGTTAAGATTGCCAGTTTGTTGACTACGCGTATATTATTTAATATTAGACTACGTGTATATTATTTATAGTTTGTTGGCTCTATATTCTCAGTTTGTCACTTTTGGCTGCATATTGTCAGAGCTGTTTGTTTAGAGGACAATATTACTGTAATTTAACCCTAAGGTGGATGCTGATTGGTTGCCATGCATAGCTGCTTCAGATTTTGTCTGCTCCAGTTTTGATAAATTCCCCTCTGTGTGCATTCCTGTTAAATTGTGTTTGTGCGCCACACCAAATTGCAGGTTGCAAGTATATCACAACTTTGGCGTGGCGCGCTTTGTGCGCAACCACTGACCCCTCCTCTTACCCAACCCCCAATATCAGACTCATCAACTTCAAAAAGTTCCCAAGTATGCTCATCACATGCATGCCTTGTATGGCCACATACTACACCTGCGGGCTGTATGAAAAAATCTAACAGATTCCCCCATCCACCCCGCGGGCTATGCCTGCTTAATGTGCGTTAAAATGTCCACTTGACAGGGTGACAATATAGGAGCACAAAAGTGTTAAAGTTTATTTCTTCTCTGTTATAGTTCTTTCACAAAATTCACACACTTGATTGAAGAATTAAATATGTAAGCTATTCAAATATGTACAAAATAAAATTAATGGCACATCATATAAAACCCAGATTTTCCATTTGTTTAGAGTACTTTAACATGTGATGCTTTCACTTTTTAAACTCCTGTAAGTATTCTACAATACATTATATATTTATGTATACTGTGTCTTTAAAACAACTGGGAGATGAAACGCTAATGAAAAAATAGATAAAGATAAAAAAAAAGTGCAACTGAAGCCAAAAAGTTCTAATTTTGGATAGAGTGGAGAGAGATTAGAACCCCTGTCAGATTTGTATTGCTGCCTGTGTCCCCGTAATGAAGATTCATCCTCTCTATTTGTCTTTCTGACCATTATCACTGAAAGTGAAAGTATATCCCAAATTTTAGGTTGTCATCAGAACAGGAATAGATGGGAAATCTTCCAATGGGGACACTTCTTCTGGTGGCCCTACTGGCCACCTGGGATTTTCGTCTCTTTGGAGGGATTTGCTCTTAAATCTTGCTGTGGCTAATCTCTACAATGGGACACAGATGGCAAAAAAAACAAAAAAAAACGGACAGGTGTTATAACCCTCCATTACTCTATCCAAAACTGAAAAAAATTTTGGCTTCAGTTCTGCTTTAAATTTACAGAATCAGTGTACAACTTTTACTATGCAATGAATAATTTATAATGCAGATTGATTCCATTTTATTTAATGTTCATTATTTGTTTCCATATGTTAGATATCTGAAGTTACAGCACAGAGATGAACAGCACAGAGATGAACTTCCGCCAAGTTACAGCACAGAGATGAATAGCTGAATATACTGCACATTTCTATCTTGTTTTTGTGAAAATACAGGTACAGATCATATATATATATTAAAATTTTTATGTAAAAAAAAAAAAAGGGACAGAAAGCCTGTATCAGTTGTATTGATTGTGACAGTGATAAGGGTATTCATTAAGCAATATGCTACTGCTTTATCCACATAACTATTCAGTCAATGCCCTCTAGTGGACATTTGGAGAATTTCAGCTCTGGATGGTAGGAAAGCTGGCTAAAGACCAGCAGAATGTTGTTTGAAAACATTTGGTTTAAGAACATTTGTAGGATTTTATAATAGTCAATAAGGATCAAAATCGACAATCGTTTTTGACAACAGTGCTGAAAAAAAATAAGAAGCCGGATGGAAAACTTTTTTTGAGTGAACAAGATCCTAACAGCAAATGTGGTAAAACTCCATTCATTCTAAAACCGAATGTTAAAACCAAACAAAATTTCAAATGACACTTGTCTAGTCCCTGATGGCATTAATAAATGTTCTAGCGAGATTTTTCTTATGATCGTTTGTATGAAAACACCTACCAGTGAATGGCCAGCTTAAGACTGGGCAGAACAGGTCTACACCCAGAAACCAGTACGTAATAGCATACATATTGGCAGTAAATTGAGTATTTATACTGCATTATGGCTACTGCATGACCAGGGTCTACACGTCACCAAATTAAGTTGTACAACTTGACCACCATGTGCTTTTAAATATTCGTTCGGTTACCATACAAGCAAATTTGGAAGAATCAGCTTTGCAAGATACAGACACTTTTAACCCAATGCATAATATATTTACTTGGGTTCATTGGTCTAATCAGCTATATTATAGTCTCCATATGTTTAATGAACTGTCATTGTTACCTTTATCTAAAGTGTATGTTGATCCACTTCACAGCAGAACAACTCAATGACAGACTGCACAAAGATATGAAAGATTCATGCTTTTATCCCCTGAAACTGTACCAAGGACCTGTGGGCTATACACCTTCCAGCACGTCACTCACTTCATATTTCCCTAAGAAAGTGTACACCTCCAATCTAAGGAATAACATCTTTCTGGCCATATAAAATTATTAATATTAAGACTATACTATATAAAGTCTATAGTATAGACTAGACTATACTTATTAAGACTAGACTTACTATTATTATGAAGATTTATTGGCACTTACGTCAGTAGCCTTTTTCTCTGCTTGCTCCAATTTCTCCTGAGCATCTTTCAGTGCTTCAGAGTATTTATCCAGTTCATCTTCTGTTCCCTTCAGCTTCTTCTGCAGTGCCACCAACTCATCCTCCACCTGATATGAACAGTAACAGTTACAATTAAAGAAAGCTTCAACCTCAGCTTCAAGCTTTAACTTCAAATAATAAGCTTCAATTATTTAATAACATGAATGCTGCATGGATCAAGGGCATTGTCGATCAACTAGTACTGAGGAAATGATGATGATACCACCACATTCTCAAACAATTCATCCCCACACAGCTACCTCCTCATGCATCACTTCTCCCTCTCTTTTTGATTGTAAGCCCTCACGGGCCGGGCCCTCCTTACCATCTTGTCTTGAATTGTATTGTGATTGTAATGTCTTCCTTATAATGTAAAGCGCTGCACAAACTGTTGGTGCTATATAAATCCTGAATAATAATAATAATAATAATAGAGGTTTCTAGTGGGAGGACCCCCCAAGATCATCCAAAAATATAGAAACCATGTGTCCTATGCCTCATTATGTGGCTAGATGCTTAACTGATGCAGGATTCACCTTATTAAGGAAAAGTGTAAGATTTTGGGACATTTCCTAAAATTTTAATTACAGCATTAGGAATGAATTAAAGTGACGCTTATCTCAGGAGTTAAATCTTAAAAATACATTCAAGTACCTTAACTGTTAACACAAATGTACCTTATTTGTGTATCACTCAGCTGTAGATCTCCAAACCATCTCTGAATCGGTGCCGACACTGCCCTTCCTTCTGGAGGGTGGCTACTTTTGTTACCCATTGTCCCTGTGGGTGTTGTAAAGTAGCCACCACTCCAAGCTCACTCCCATAATGGACTACAATCTCATGTTTAGTTTTCTAATTTGTATTGAGATTGCAGTTTATCACGGGAGTGAACTGGGTACGGTGGCTACTTCACAACACATCCAGGGACCAAAAGTAGCCACCCTCCAGAAGGAAGGGCAGTGTTAGCATCAATTCAGAGATGATTTCAGGATCTACAGCTGAGTGATACACAAATAAGATACATTTTTGTTAATCGATAATTAATTATATTAATAAAATTTAAGGTGCTTGAATGCATGTTTAAGATTTAACTCCTGAGTTTAGTGTCACTTTAATGTGGCTATGCATCAAAATCTGTACAGAAATATACCGTATGTCTTAATCTTAGCAATATGTAGGAATAAAGGGCTATTTGTGGCATTTTCAAACTGCATGTGATATAACAAGGTGTATACTGTATTTGTGCATTATTAACCTTTAATTTGTGGATAAGCTTTTTATACTTTCCAAATAGCCATTTATGCTTTACATTAGATCTGCATATGCAGAACTCTGGTCTGCTTTCAGCTGATTCTGATGTGCTTATTTGTTTCTTCTTGCAAAAAAATTATAATTGTGCCCATTCTTAAGGCCTGTAATATGCAGGCACATACATAACAGTTTGTGAAGTGCTTGGTTAAAAGTTAAAACCTAGTTATCAGGAGGATTTTACTAAATATGCATTACCCAGCCACAAACTGTCTCTATGATACCTTAGCAGATAATTGGCCCTATTCACTAATGGGGGATATCAGTTTGCATTTTATTTTTGTATGTTTTCACATGCTAACTTTGATCTCCTGGTTCACCAAAATTTTACCAGTGCTCTGACATCAGAAGCAAAATTTCATGTGCACCCTACATGGAAGTGCAAACATGTGCGCTTGCAGTTTAGTGTGTGCTTTCAGGTGTTAAATTGGGTATTTACGCATAAGTTTCTCTTGCTAAAAGCAGGTGATATTTAGCTAGTGACAAGCAATTTATTTCCAAAGTGGCCGGGGGGCGGTTTTCCTGTTTTGAAATGTATGTCAGCATTCAAATCTGTTGGTGTTCTTCAAAATATAAGTGTAACTTGCTCTAAATATTTTTACTTGGTGTTGTGATGTAATCTAAGCTGAATGGACATCTGTTTTTTTGGGAACCTTGTTTTTCAGTCATTGGTGTACCGAATTTGATTCTATTGTACATTGTGCTTCATTTGGTAGGTAATGCTGGATATGTGTGCTCATTATGGCTCTTGTCTTGAGTACTATTGTGTATAGATGTATCGTTAAATGCCAACAATCAACCTACAGGAACACACTTACTTTGCTTTGCACGCTTTCAGGTATTTCAGCAGTGTGTATGCGTGTGTGTACACAGCCCAGTTTGTATGGGAAAATAGGCAACCCACAAGCTATATCAGCAAAAGAATGCACAAGACTTTGCATCATATAGGCCTACACAAAAACTTTCTTCAGACACAAATATGCATGTTAAGTTATTTTAAAGTTTTTTGACACATGCAAGCATTTGTAAACCCCTCCCCCCCCCAAAAAAAAATCCTATGCACAGTTGTGAGCTCTTAACGTTTATTAGCTCCAGTAAAACCAGCACACTAATGCGTTTCAGCCATAATGGCCTTAATCATAGCAAGGCACAAAGTGCACTCCAATTTTAGAACAATTTTACATTCTTTCTTAAAAAGAATATTCCTACAGTAATTTCTTCTACCCTGATGAATTCTCCAATAGGGATATATTTTATAGTGTGTGAGAGATAGCAGATCCTTATCTCAAATAATACATAGTTATGGATAGTATAAATGCCTTTATTCTTGCTCACCTGTTGTATAAGGTGCAGATTTTTATTTATAATCGCCTATGTTTTGTTTTTAATGATCCATAGCTGTTTTGTATTAATTGATAAACTCCACCCATTTATGTGGGATGGGGGGAGTATATGTGAACAGAGTGTTGCACTTTGTAGCTAACTATGATTAAGGCCATTATGGATGAAACACATTAGTAAGCTGGTTTTATTGGAGCAGCATGTCTTTTTGTACTAATAAACATTGAGGACCTCACTTATGTGGGTGGTCTGGAGCCTAGCGCAAGTGCCAGCATTTGCTTTGAGCCTGATTGGAAGCAGTGATTCATTGGGAGGAATTTATCAAAACTCGAGCAGACAAAATCTGGAGCAGCTGTGCACGGCAACTCTTTCATTTTCAAATCTTAACCAAACAAACTAAAAAGAGAAGCTGATTGGTTGTCATGGGCAGCTGCGCCAGATTTCATCTGCACCAGTTTTGATAAATGAGCCTCAATGTGTTCACTTTTATTTAAGTGAATTGGGTCTAATGTGGTGGATGCAGACCACTGATCAGAATCTGCATTAGGGTTTGAGAGAGTGAACAATGACTCTGCTTCTGCTGGTTTATAATCATCTACAATGACCTCTGCAATGATCACTACACTTAAGTAAAATAATATAGCTTGACAGACTGATACATAGACAGATAAACACATAACTGTGCATTCGTTTGACCCCTGTAGCTCCTCATTATGTGCCATATAAATAGCAGCTCCAAAGATGCATCACATAGATACATAATGTAGAGTACAATGGATAATCTTCTCTCTGAAGTTTCAGTCTGCTCATCTATAGTCTAAACATATTGCTACACTTAACTGGAATTACGGTTTAGACTGAACAACTGGTAAATCCAGTTCACTCCAATGCAAATACAATTACTAATCCATCATATATTAAAAGCGGGACTGATCCCAGTTTTTTATGCCACTAAATCTATCTAAGGCTCCAGCATAATGCTATCCAGATTCTGCTGTGCGGTCAGTTAATGCCGGCTATTGTTCTCATGATTATGTGTGGTAAAAATTAGATGGATGACTTAACTTGCTGGACAATCTCTCACAAAGATAGCTAGCCATTCTGCAGAGCTGTAGTATGATCCCCAGCAATGAGGAAGATTCTTTACTGGGGATAACTATGTCTACTATCCATACGCTAATATCAATATGTATTACTGAATAAAAACCTTGTTCCTTTGAGTTATAACTATCTAGGTACATGGGGCAGCATTTTTGGCTCTTTTATCTCACAGCTGTTCGAAAACAACCAACTGTGCAATAATAATTTTTTTAGCTAAAGTCAGTGTGATCCAGGTTGCTTAGGTAGGGAGCTGGGAGAACAGAATATTTTTGTTCATAGGCTGAAAGAAGTTATTTTCTTACCCAAAATAATTTTATAATGCTGCCATGTGTCCTAGTGATTCATGTTTAGTTTGAATTTGAATGCTATGTCTACTTTAAAAGAGAACCTGTAGGGAAAAGAGCAGTTGGAGATGTAACGTAGAATAGGCACACCCAGGTGCCTGTTAGCATCCTTAAAGATCTCTACCTGCCAGAAGCTCCACAGTTTCCTGGTCGTGCTTCTGCAATGCCTCTTATCACCTTCTGTGCCTTTCTAATGTCCAGTGAAATGGTCACATTTGATGGCCAATTGACAGGGTCACCAGGAAGATATTAATTAGGGTTTGAAATAGCAGTAAAGCCCATGAAAGAAAACTAGCATTTTGCAAGGAATGCTTACTCATAGAATGGAAGCTTATTTGGGAGGCAAGAACCCCCTTAGCTCATGTGAGTAAAGTAAACTGTTGTTGAGCAAATTGTTAAGTATTCGGAAAATTACAGTAATTTGTAACTTCAGTAGTAATACAAAGCACTGAATAAAAAAATATATATACCCTGTTAGAGCTAGAACATTCTGAAAATCTTCCATCATATTTCTAGCTTTATAACAGAAGCCTAATAACTCAGTTTTCAGTCTAAATAGAAGTTTTTAAAACCTAACACTGGCACAGAAGCTTTGTGGCAGAAATAATACACGGCTTGTCTATCACATTCAGATTCAGAAACAGGCACCTCTGTGCAGCAATAGAATCAACCCACCACATCCCCTGTTTTATTATGGAATTCCTTCAGTTGGTCGGATCACATTGCAGAGATTTGAGCTCTTGGCCTAGAATCAACACTTAGCTCTTGTCTGAGCTTTCATACCAAATAAGGAAGGGAATTTGCTATTTCACTGTCAAATAGGCATAAACTAAATAATGTGATCTACAATCAGACAAAAAAGTAGGCAGCATCACTTGCTGTACATAAAAGCAGTAAAATAAAAACAGCAAAGAGTTAAAATGAAGTCCCGTTATGCTGTTACTGTACTTTTTTATATGCAGCAAGTATGGACATTCATGGAGCATGAAGACAGGTTACACACTTTTTAACCAGTTTATATGCATTTGTAAAATCTTTATATGTGGAATCTTTTATCCAAAAATACTATTTTAGTTAAAGTCTTAAAGAAACATGTTGTCTTTCTGTGTCAACAGCACATTACCTTCCAGCAGCACTAAGGGGGGTGCTAGTAAATATCTAATTGAGGATGGAATGTCAGAATTATCACAGAAAAAAAAATAATGGCATTTGTGATGTTCTATCTCAGAAAAAGAGCTCCAATGTGTAGATATATCTCACTCACGCCTATCAAAATGTTTTATTGGAAAGCCTTTCCTTAATTTTATATGTTATGGTGTATGATGACCATGTTTATCAGGCATGTTTTCAAACAATCACTGGTGCCCTATTATAGTAATATATTAGGATAATAAAACATTTTCTGTTTAATTTATGGTGCCCATGTTATTGACTATTTCCTCAAACCTTCATGAAGTGTGTTACCTGGAAAGATCAGTGAGCCCTGCATTCTCCTATATACAGATCCTCAAAAAGACCCATTTCATAAAAGGTACAAAATATTCTGCAGAGCATTTGTACATTATTTTTATAATTCCCCTGGACACAGTCCATTAACTCTTGTTAAAGATTTGCTTAAATGCCAGGTGCTTTTGTTTAGAAAAGTAGACAGAAAACCAGAAGCAGAGAACATCTTAAGTTGTGGTGGGGGTCATTTTACAAGTGAGAATGTGAATTTATTTTAACAGCTTGGTTACTGTACAGAATCCTTTAAAAAAAAAAAAAAAAAAGAACCTTACAATTAACTACATTTGCTATTACAAAATTATTGTTTTACCTATTTGTTTAAAACTGTGTGCAACTCTTTATACTAAACACCTTGCTTTGTTGCTTGGTAGGTGACTACAGTCAACCTTTCAGTGTCATGCTATTGATTTCTTATAAGCTCAGATCAATTAGTAAAGTAGAGTTGGGTAAGCCGGTAGCGTAACTGAAATTTTCATGTATGCAGCATGAGGGATTAAGGAAGAAAAAGAAAATAATAAAAGTCAAACATAAGTGACTTACACAAACAAGGCAATCAATGATTTGTACATTGTGATAGATTTAAGAGGTCTGAAGTACTACAGCAGCTGTTGATAAACGTATCTGCTGTTAGTGGTTATCTATTGCCCCGCAGGTTCCTGTCCAAAAGATACCTGTTTGCACTTGTCCTCAGCTGCTTTTTTATCTGCTTCAGCTTGCTCTGCTCTGTCTATGGCATTCTCCTTATCCAGCTTCAGCATCTGCATCTTCTTCTTAATAGCTTCCATCCTGGTTGGCTAGTTAGCAGGCTGGCTGCAGAGATGAAACAAGCAGGACCTGATGCAGGAGAAGGTTCTCTGAACTGAGCAGAGCACAACTGAAAGGAGAATACTCTACAGGCAGCTTTAAACTCACAAAGAACATCATTGGATGCTTCAATCCCCTGAGATACCACAAGACTTTCACTTGCATCCTTTCCAAGGAGAGACTTGGACTTGTTTCAACTACCAAATCCACAGCCCTTACCCAATCACCTTATTTGGGATTGATTTTGCTATAAAGAAGAGAAGAAAAGATTTGGTTTCCATTTTTAACTTTCTGACAACACCAACAATGCTGACAAATGAACACATGCCACAGATAAGACTTATTAGCATATCTGGGTATATTTGTACAGTGCAATCAGCTGCCCTTTTCAAAGGGAGGTGATGCCATGCCACCGAGTCGCATGAACAAAAGCTAATTGTGCAAACACATCACCAACCATACTAATGTATTGCATGTTAGCTTGTTGTAGTAGTTATTCTTGTGGGTACGCTTATGCATTTATGTCTATATTTATTTATATTCTATTTATTATTTAGCACAAATATTAGACACTGCTTTAGGAAAAAGGTACAGATAAATGAAGGTTATATGAACAGAAGACAGATTAGGCTGTACATGTGTAACATTTCAATCCTACTTTCCAAAAAAGGCACACAGAAGAGATAAAAGAAGTTTAAGTGTACTATAAATCTATTTCTGTATTAGGGATGTAGAAAATGACCATGTTACCGATTATTAAAATGTTATGTCTTGTTCGTTTACATCCATAGCGGGTAGGGTATGTCACAAAACTTGTGCGCAGCTTCTTCCAAATAATGCAAGTACTGTATTCTCACTATAGAATAGCAACTCTGTAAAAGAAAACAAATACTAATAAAACCAGACGGTCACCAGTCACACCTATAATAACTACATAGACAGATAAATATGCAGAACATATGTTTTACTTTATAGGCAGTGATTTCAAGCATGAAACAAAGCTATACTGTATTGTACAGGCCAGTTCCAGACAGTTATTCAATGAGTTTGTACCTAGTTTATTCTGAGACATGTAATACAAAACATAAAATTAACTAACAATACAGAGTTATACAAGCTCGAAAAAAGTAACACTGTCATAAATGCTTTAAATGCCACATTTAGTCTTGGAGAAAAGGGAGGAGGTGGATGAGGATGGTAAGCATTTACATTTCAAGTGTTTTTTTTTAACCTAATTTCTAGGTGTTTTTCCGCCAGCAGTAATTAAAGAGACCCTGTCATTAACCTAAAAAAGTGCAGGTAAAAGCATGTTAAAATGAAAAATTTTAAAGGATTATTTTAAGAAATTTCCCTTTTCATTTTTATTCACTTGAAAAGTGCCATTGAACTTGTTAGAAAATGTGATTAGTGCAGGAAGAGTGGATTTTCTTAGCACAGCCCCCTCCTTTCTGCCTTGTTATAGTCTTCTAGGAGTGTATAATAACATTTTGTGCTGGCCCAGCTCCTTCGACCCTTTCTTCACCTCCCTACATAAACTTTTATGTAGCTGCTGGGGGTAAGAATGAAGAGGAATGCTATAGAGCAGGGGTGGGCAACTCTGGCCCTCTGGCTATTGTGCAACTTCAAGTCCCATGAGGCACTGCAAGACTGACAGCCACAGGCAGTGGCATAACTATCACCATAGCAACCCAAGCGGTCACTATGGGGCCCGGTCAGGAGACCGGGGCCAAGCAGCTGAGGTGGAGGAGGCGGGGCCTGGAGGTGGAGGGGCAGAGGTGGCCGGGGCCAAGTGACGTTGGTGGAGGCCGAGGGGGAGGAAGCCGGGCCCCAGCAGGGGATGGCTCATGGTTGACAGGTAAGAGGTGTGCAGGGAAAGGGACCCCGACCAGCCCAGCTGAGACCCTGCAGAGCTCACCATAGAGAGACTATGGTGGGCTCTGCAGGGTCACTCTAAAAATGGGCTGTGCGGGGTCTATGGTGGGCTCTGCAGGGTCTTTGGTGGCCTCTGCAGGGTCTCAAGTAGGCTGTGAAGGGTCTTTGGTAAGTGCGGGGTCTCAGGTGGGCTCTGCGAGGCCTATGGTGGGCTCTGCGGGGTCTATAGTGGGCTCTGCGGGGTCCCAGGTGGGCTCTGCAGGGTCACTCTCAGGTGGACTGTGTGGGGTCTCAGATGTGCTGTGCGGGGTCTATGGTGGGCTCTGTGGCATCTCAGATGGGCTCTGCGGGGTCTATAGTGGGCTCTGCGGGGTCACTCGCAGGTGGGCTGTGTGGGGTATCAGGTGGGCTCCGCGTTGGTAAACCCCCTTCCTGTCATGGCCATTTTTCAGTATTCAGCGCTGCGGTACATTGACTGACATTTATTCCGTCATGCAACGCTGTACTAAAATTAATTTTATACCGTTTTTATTTACACTTATTGTTATTGCTATTACATAGGGGGATAACATTCCCCTATATAATATCAAAGGCACACTGACAGGTACTCTTTATGGAGACATTAGGGGTCTCTAGGACCCTTAATGTTACCTGGGGACCCCAAAAGCAGACAGATGACTGACAGGTGAATGCGGAAGTTATGTAATACACATCACTTCTGCATTCAGACCTCGGAGGGAGATCAGCAAGGGGGAAGATGCTGATCTCCCTCCCATCTTACCTCCTGACGCCCTCCCGAGTCGGTCCCGGGCCGCAGATGGGCTAGCGGATCCTGGGATTGAAGGTGAGGGGTCAGGAGGGGCCCCACAACCCTGACCCAGTGGTTGTGGGGGTCTGCGGGCAGGGGGGCTTATTTGCATCGGGGTACCCCTTTAATTAAGCAGTAAAATGGTTATTCTTGACACATTATATAACCACCAATAACGAAGGTATGCACATATACTGAGATTCACAACTGCCCTATAAACAGGGGCGTACCTCCCCCGAGGCAAACAAGGCGTTTGTCTTGGGCGGCACTTTAGAGGGGGGCGGCAAAAACGCTGCCCCCAAAACAGTCAGGCAAGCCGGGCTGCACAGAATTTGGCAGCCTCGGTAGCCTAATCTAGCGAGACAAGGAGCCAGAGGTGGAGGCGAGGAGAGGAGCTAAAGCGGAGGAGGAGGAGCAGCAGGAGGGGGGGGGATCCCCATCAGGGGACGGGTACAGCTACCCGTCGGGTGACAGAGGACGCCGGTCCCGAAGCGTCAGTCGGGCACAGAAGGCCTGGGACCTGCATGTGCAAGATGGGCAGTGGAGGAAGATTGAGGCGGTCCGGCAGTTGGGGCGGATCCCTGTCAGGGGGCGGGTCCAGATACCGTCAGGTGACAGAGGACGTCGGTCCCGAAGCGTCAGTCGGGCACAGAAGGCCCGGGACCTGCAAGTGCAAGACGGGCGGTGGAGGAAGCTTGGGGCGGTCCGGCAGTGAAGGAGGCCAGGTCCATCAACGGGCGGCAGATGCAGGTAAGTGGATCACAGTGGTGGTTACAGAAGTGACAATTGGTGCATTACTGAAGGACTTAGAAGTGTTGGTGTAGTGGCAGCAGGTACAGACATGCCTTTAAGTGCAGTGGTGTGGAATGACACACTGCTGCAGTGGCAGAGGGGCGAGTTGGTGTATTGCTGGCAGGTGTAAAGGCAGTGGGTGCAGCATGTCACTTCAGTGCAGGACCTGCAGTTGCAGTAGGGAACATTGTGTAAAAAAAGTGTGTGAACTCACTGGTGGCAGGTGCTGAAGTTTGCATCGGTGTAGAGTGACATTGGGTTCAAGCAAAGGTCATGTCAGTGCTGTGGTGGTGGATGCAAAAGGGCACATCAATGCAGTGCGAGGGGAGGTGTAAAAAGAAACATTGTGCAATAGTTTGCATTGGTGCAGTGGCAGCAGTACAAAAGTGCATGTTGGTGCAGTGGCAGCAGTACAAAAGTGCATGTTGGTGCAGTGGCAGCAGTACAAAAGTGCATGTTGGTGCAGTGCCTGTGGTTGAAGTGGACATTGGTTCAGTGGTTGTAATTGGGGTCATGGATGTCATTGCAATATAAAGCTGCACTGTGCTGCTTCAGGGCTCAAACATTTACTAACAGGAACAGCTTGAACCCTTACCACATGTACATGATAGTACTAGAATTATTCCCATTCCTATGACCATTTGTAACCATGAGTTAACGTCCCCACAGAGTAAGTACATTTCAACAAAATCTAAGTGACCAGGGCTTTACTATTCAGGTGATATGAGAAAATTTGCCCTAAATTAAAGGCTACTTATGAAGCTATGGTGGGTTCTGCAGGGTTTTAGGGGGACTGTGCAGAATCTGTGGTGGGCTCTGCAGCTTGCAGAGCCGACCACAGATCCTACACAGCCCCCCGAGACCTGCAGTGCCCACCAGAGATCCCTCTTGCCCACCTTAGACCCCCCAGAACCCACCACAAATCCTGCACAACACCCTTGAGACCCCGCAGAGCCCAACACAGATCCTGCACAGCCCCCCTGAGACCCTGTGATGCCCAGCACAGATCCTGCAAAGCCCCCCTGAGACTCCGCAGAGACCACCTGAGACCCCAGCTTTCCTGCTATGCTAATAGCGGAACATGTCAAAAGCTGAATACAATGTGTGCACTGTATCCAGCGACTGACAGATTACATAAAAAGTCAAAAACAGGAAGGGGTGGGGCAAATTTAGTGGGGGCAGGGGGGTAGACATGTGCATCAGCAAAAAAAATTGTTTAGTTGCGTTTTATTTCGGATTTTGTGTTATTTAATTTTTCGGGATTCGAGTCCGAAAGTCAATTCGTTTTGGGCTTCGGATTCGGACAAAATTCGTTAGCGGTAGTCTGTACGAATTGTCGTTTTGTTGACGGTTCGTTCGTTGCAGCAAAAGTGACATTTGAGGTGAAATTTTTATTTTTTTCTTAAATGTCACTTTGCTTTTCATCCAACAAACGAAATTTGGTACAGACTACCGCTAACGAATTTCGGAATCGGAAATTCGGATTTGTTTGCATTCGTTATTATCTGTAATTTCTGACATTTCGCCCAAATTTCGATTCGGAACAAAAAAGATCGCACATGTCTAGGGGGGTGCGCCTGAGTTACGTCTTGCCTAGGGCAGCCCCAAACCTAAATACACCACTGCCTATGAACCAATGATGCTTCCACAAAAATAGAAATTTGGTTGCTTTGGAGGCAGTCTATTACACTCATACACATGGTATACACAGATACTGAAATTCATAACTACCTTATGAATCAAAAATGCTTCCACTGAAGCAGAAGATAGGGTGTTCTGGACCCCCTATACTAATGGCAATAACTAAGTATACACCATACCGAGATTCAGAACTGCCCCATAGACACATGGTGCTTCCACTAAAGCCTTAACGGAGAAAGTATATAAATACCCAAAAACAAGGTATGTATTATGACTGACATTCATAAGTAATAAAGCTTTACAAAAGAAGAAAAAGTGGTTGTTTTAGAGGCAGTATATCACACCTATACACCTGTTATACTTAGATACCGATATTCTTATCTTCTTCCTGGGCCAAATATGTTTACACTGAGGCTGCAACTTGATTTTAATTAGAAGCAGTATAGTTATACTGAAAACTAGGAATGCACCAATACTGAGATACATGACTACCCCATGAACCAATGATGCTCACTCTTAAGCTGAAACTTGGTTATATTGGAGGCTGTATAGTAATATGCATCAATACTGAAAACCATAGATCGCCTACTGAACTAATGCTTATACTAAGTTATTACTGAGATCGCATAGAAATATAAAATACACCAATACATTAGGTATGTACACATATTGAACCTCATGACTCCATGCTTACTTAATTTGGTTATTTCTGAGACAGCATAGTAATACCAATACATGAGGTATGCACAAGTAT
>NW_017306475.1:1242825-1326092 GCF_000935625.1 Nanorana parkeri | reverse complement strand
ACACCGCCGCAACCCGCCGCCCTCGTCACCGCCGGCCGGCCTCGTCCCCGCCGCTACGATAGCCTCTGGTTCTCTTCCCTTGATAAATAATATTTATTAAGGGAAGAGAACCACAGCAAGTGCCGCTCTCAGTGAATCTGCCGCTCCAGGCAAACACCTTGTTTGCCTCGCGGCAGATACGCCCTGCCTATACATGAGGTATGCACAAGCATTGAGATACACATTTCCATCATAAGACAATGATGTTTCTACTCAACAGTAATTAAAATATCTAGTTAGTATAGAATACCAATACTCTCGGCATACCCACATACTGCTTCCACTAACGCAGAAGATGGTTAACTTGTAGATAATATAACTATACAAGTGCTGAGAGAATGAAATCAGCAGCAAAAACACATACTGAGCCCAATTATACTTAATTATACTTTCACCCTAAAGGCGATTATCTCCAATGTATGCATCAATTGTACAAGAGATTCAGACCAGAGAAAGACTTCTAATACAGAGTCTACTTATGGCCAGGAAGTTATGCCTACAGCTACAACTAGCCACAGAAATATATTCCTGTATGCCATCTCTGTCCAAGAGATATAAAACCATAGCAACCCAGCTAACAAGCTCTCATCCTGGACTGGGAAAGTGCTGCACACTCTGCATTGTATCCAGAGTAATCAGTAAAGACCCCCCACACCTGTGAGGCAGACACACCCAGGCAGCTACAATCAATGGATCAGCTCCACCTGTGAGCAAATTAGGCTGTGTTCACACCTGGGCGTACTATAGGCGCGTTTTTTCAGCTCGTTTTTCCGCACGTTTTTTCGTTCAGTGAAACGCACGTACGACGCTCGTTTTTATACCTCCCTGGCGGTATGATTTATTTATTTTTTCCTTTATTTTCTCTATCTTTTTTTCGTTTTTTCACCCACTACTGAGCGTGGTGGGGACCACAAGGGTACTGCGTTCTGCTGCTTCCCCCATCATCCAGGCACCCTGTCTTCCTTTGCTGTGGCTGAGCTTCCTCGTGGTCCGGCCGAAGGATCGCCGGCCCAAAAGTATGTCACATCGTGACGTCACTTCCGTCGGCGTCGCATCCACCGACCACCATACCGTTACCGGCAAGATGCCGGCAAACGATCTCACGAGGGAAGTCTGATGGCAGCCAACACACGCCCCGACAGATGGGGAACCATACATCACTCAGGCTGAAAAAAGACAGAATTTAAAAGGGCAGATGGGAGCTGCCCTGGAAACCCAGACCCTGGATCCCTCAGGTCCACTGTCCCTGGAAAATAGGACCCATGACTGGGAGGCCCCTGCTCACTAGCAGGAAGGCCTTTAGTGGAAAATAACAAATGTTACAATGTCCTGCTTGGCCGGAGGAAACACAAAAAAACTGGGAGGTATGCAGGGCATGTGATCCCTTTTTTTATTAGGTGTGTATGATGGGTTTCCTGTTCCGATGGGAGGAGCCTATTTCTGATGCTGTCCTGGAAGGTGACTAGAGAAGGTGACTGAGCCATAGAGGAGATGTTCGAATTAAGTGATTTTAAGCCTAACCTCTGTGGCAGATCAGTATCTTTAGACCTGCTTTTGTGTTCTCTTCTTTTGGTGCGGCGGTGACTCTTCTGATCCACCATGGAGATAAGGCTTGAAATCACTTCATTAAAGTCTCTGCTCCATGACAGATTAGAAGGGACACTGCTGCACAAATAGAAGAAATAGAAGGGAGCCCAGAAGTGGCTCTTTAACAAAGCAGCACTGGAGAATGAGGCGATTTGAAGCCTCACCTCTGCTGAAGACCAGGAGAGGCACTGTGTCAGCAAAAGTCCCGCTCCGCGCATGCGCAGAGAAGAACTAACACGCGCATGCGCAGTACACGTCCTGCCCACGGAAAGTGACGCGCATATGGCGTGGAAAGACGCGCCAAATGGCGCACCGGAAATGACATACTTGATAGATTCAATGCCCTATTTAAACCCAGCTCACACGACCATTAGTTGCTGGTTTGTCTTTCCAGCTTGTGTGTTACTTGAATCCCGTTTTGCCTGGTCCTGTATACTTCTGAACTCCGTGGATTTTGACTTGTTCCTGTTTTGCCGACCATCCCCGTTTGCTGCCTGCCTTTTTGACCTCGGACTGTTTTCTGGATTCTTCTTCTGCCTGCTCCATTCTGTACTGCATCGGATCACCTGGCTATTTGACCCCGGCTTGTTGTGACCACGATTATCGGATTTCCCTAAAGCACTCGTGCCACTCCTTGTCTGCCTGGCCTTTGTCTCCAACATCAAAGGCCACAAGACACGAGGTACAAGAGAAGCCTCCTCAACCTTCGGTCTCCATACTAGGTACGTGATACACTGCCATGACAAAAGAAGAAGAGAGCCCAGAAGTGTGGGGTGGAGGCAGGGGGTGTGAATGGAGAACTTCTCCTGGGTGGGGGGGCACAACTCTGAGTCTTTGCCCTGGGTGACGGAATGTCTAGCATCGCCAACTCCTACATCCATTGGCTGCATGTCCTTCCACAACACAGAACCAGCAGCAAATGAAGGGATGAAATTCTATGGCCAGGGGAAAGGTCAGGCAGAAGTAAAAAGTTAGGTATTGGATGCTACAGCCAGGACCGGATTTACTCTCCCTGCCGCCCCAAGGCCAGGTTCCGCAATGCGTCCCCACCCTCCAGATAGCTGGGGTGGCAGGGTTGGTTTGAATTTTTTTTATTGTATCTATCTTTTTTTTAACTTTATCACTTTTTAATTTACAATTTTCCGTATTCCTGACGCCAATCCATGGCAGCATACAATGGGGCGGAGCCATACCCATTGTATGCTGCCATGTATTGGCGTCAGGAAAGGAAAATTACCGATAGGTAAGTATACAATTTTCCGTAATCTCCCTAACAGCACACAGAGAGAGGCAGTCTGGTGAAGCTGTAGGAGGCTGGGTTTTTTTTCACCCCACCAGTGGTAGATCACACAGAAGGCAGTGAAATGGTTTCTCTTCTTGCTCCTCCCAGGTGCAGAGCAGCAACCACTTGTCTGCAAGTTCTGCTAATGTTCCCTTCCTTCCTCCTTTTCCTGATCAACGGCGCATAACAACCACTTTCTTTTATAGTGCTGCTAATGTACCCATTTACTCCTCCTCCTCCTCCTCAAGGGTGCAAAGCAGCCACTTTATTGTCAAGTGCTGCTAATGCACCCTTTTCCTCCTCCTCCACAAAATGTAGAGCAGCAATTTCTGCCAAATGGCTATGAGGACTCATCAGAATTTTATTGACAATGATCCAAGAATGTGTAAGAGACGTACCGGCTTGAGGTCCACAAGGGGACTCCGACGCCGTCCTGCGCAGGCGCGTCGAGGAAATCCCTCTGCTTGGTGCCAAGAGCGGTCATCATTCGGCGCAGGCGTGCCGCATGACTCCACCCCCTCTTATCACCGAGCCAGAGCTCCAGACTGCGCAGGCGTGCCGCGGGACTCCGCCCCATCCAGGTCGAGCAGTCGGCTTAAAGCTAAAGATAGTAGGACGCCGATCACTAATTAATCGGCATCCTACTGTCGGTTGTAGCAGGACGGTGATCAATCAGTGTCCGCCTCGCTTCACACTCAGATCCTTCCTGAGAGAACTGATCAGTCTGCCTTGGGAGTCTCCCTGCTGAGAAAGAGCCTCCCAAAACCATCTGTTCCCTAGGAGATTATATCAGCATGTTGCCTATGACTTTGCTTGTCAAATCACCACTGCTGCTAAATTTCATTAACTCTGCTTGATATAGCTGTTGTGCTGTACTCCATTGATTCTCCTTGTCAATCACCACTGCTGCTAAATACCATTAACTCTGCTTGATATAGCTGTTGTGCTGTACTCCATTGACTCTGCATATAAATCACCACTGTTGCTACATATGATTAACTCTGCTTGATATAGCTGTTGTGCTGTACTCTATTGACTTTGCTTGTGTACCCACTACCGCTACACACCTGGAGTATGATGTGAAGCAGCTCCCTCTCCGCCTATCCAAATACAGGGCAACAGAGGATAGATGCGTGAACTGATCCCCATCCTTCCAACAGGAAGGGAAACTCTTCAGTTGCGATCCATAAGACTTATCCAGTAGTAGCAAGGCATTACAGAATGAATGGACAGTCACCCCCATGCCCAGTGTCTTACTTCCAGCATTGCCAAACGTTCTTTTTATGGCCTGTGCTACACCAAAATGGCAGGTACCCGGCCATTATTTTGCATAGAAGGAAATACATCAGCCTGTTAAATGTCATAAGGAAGCAGGATCTAGAAGAGGAATACAAGGAATACATTTCACAGGCTGAGTTTTGGGGTGCTGGGGATTGCATTCAAGAATTCAAGTATAATTTGTTAAAATCGATAAAAACCTAACCCCTAAAATCCTCATATAACCTTAAACATAATGTTATGTGGGAAAGGCCTTTGCAAATAATAAAAAAAAAAAAAAATTGCCCTGTGAAAAAACACATGCAATTAGTTATGAATTTAGGTTCATGTGAACAGGGACAGGATGTGAAAAAAAATCAATTTCATCCAGCAAAAAGGAGCAAATATGCCCTATAAAAAATAACCCAACCCATTCATGCAGTCTGTTATGACTGTAGTGCATGTGGAGAGGCTGTAAAAAAAATCAGCATAAAGATTTATAAAAATTAAATTCCCTCATGCCCCATGATACATGGCACTTTGCAAATACAGCACCAGACTGCCCACTTGACTTTTCAAAAAGCTTTATTTTCTACAGCACACAAGTATTTCTTCAGTTCATGAAATACAGTTCATTCTTTGCAGCAAAACACAACACTTCATAACATTAGTCAGTACTTTCCTGCACTCCAATGCAGTTTCCAAAACAATTTTTTTTCAGCAACAAACAGAGCCATGTAGGTTTCAATCCTCCAGCTCATCTAGCTGGGTACAGTTTTCTGCACATAAAGCCAGGCTTTCTTTTAAACACTCACTGCCTCAATCATGGGCTACACCTGTGATTACCAATGACAACACCTGGACTGGACAGCTTACTGAGCTGATGGGATAATGGCCTACCCTTCTCTCCATTATCCCAACCCCAGGGACCCAGAACACAATTTACAAATTGCACAACAATTAATCATACACGCTTTCCCTGGGTTTTTTTAAACTAAAACGAGGGATGCAATCTAAAAGGCTTGGTCTAAGGGTCCCCACACACCTTACGATTATCGTACGATAATCGCAGGAAATCCCGCGATCGTACGATGATCGTAAGGTGTGTGGAAGCCGTGCGACCTCTACTACTGTAAGGTCGCACGACTTTAAACTTACGGACATGTTTGAAAACCCGCCGAGCATCGTACGATGTTCGGCGGGTTTGTGGCATGTCCGTACGATAACAGCCACACGGGCCGGTGTGCGCAAGCGCACATTGCCCATTCGGCATTGCGGTCATCGGAAGCCCGCCCCTCAGGGGGCATGGCTTGCGATCATCGCAAGTACGATCTGCCTATGCAAGATAGGCAGATCGTACGTTTTTTTAAGTACCTTACAACCATCGCAAGACAAAAGTCTTGCGATGGTTGTTAGGTGTGTGCCCACACCTTACAACCACATCCCATTTATAACACACCTCCCATTTATAACCATTCCTTGCTTTCTGTCACAATATATACATATATCTATATATCTATAGATATATATCCTAAAAATAAATAATAATATTCAATCCCTAGATTTATCCCCAGGACCTAGCTTTAGCAATTGCAAACTGTGAAAAAGTCGTCATCATGTTAATTTGTGCCCTCACCAACCTGACTTAATGTTATCCTAATGTTATGCTAGCAATTTATACAAACCATTCTTTTCCCCCTCGTGTGTTGCAATGTAGTGTTGAAAGGAAAATAAAGCTCTCCTGAAATAATAAGAATTCCATTCACTTTAATCCTTGCATCATCGCTATGTTACAAAAAATGCTCAGTAATGTGATACAATTTTAATCAGCAGACTTTGTTGATTATAATTTAGGGTTAATATATATTGGGGTGTGCAAAATTACACAATTTGTTTTCTTTTCTTATATTTTACTATTTACTCCCAACAACTACCAAGGAAATAAAAAATATATGTATTCAAAAAAATTATGATGTACAGTACTGTAGGGTACAAAACCTAAAATATATAATTTATATAACATATAAAATATGTAAAAGACTACAAAACCTAAAAGATATAAGTTGCAAAACCAAGATATTGCCGAAACTAACAAAATGGCACTCGGGGAAATTAGGGAGAAAAAGGCCTGGGGCCTCAAATGGTTAAAAGACTGTGTCTACAAACTGTACACTGATCTGTCCCTATGCACTTTATCAGCAGTACTTCCTGTGCGTTCCCTATCATAGATTAAGAAAATTGTCAATATTGCTGCTGGTAAGTCAACCTTTTATAGTGAGGGGGTGGATAATCCAAATATCCCCTTATTGGCCCCTCTAAGCAATCGGACCTCAGTTCAAAGGTCAGGAAGTGCATTATTGGTTTTTGTTTGCTATGATGGCAAACTTGTGTGTTGTTTTGCCTTGAACTTATGCTCGACCCAAACCTGATTTTCATCCCTAACAATGACATTCATACCAAGGTTTATTCAACAAGACAAATGCAATGTGCAATGTTCGGCAACCCTTATCAGACAATCAGAACTTATTCTAAACTGATCTCCCAACAGTACACTAAAGTCCTCTTGGTTATTTTACTTTACACATTACCATTTCCCTGTTGAAACTGCAACATTTACTATTTTTGACTCTGGTAGAAACAGTTGTAAACTCTTTTTAGGGCAGAGACTAATGTCAATGATTTGTGTACTCTATAAGCATTGCAGAATTTGCAGGTGCTATAAAGCTGAATATTGTAAATACAATACATAGCATATACAGCACCATTGACAATAATAGTTATGCATGCGCAACATTCAAATACCATTCTATGCCGTTAATTCCCATCAGTTAATCTAACTTCTCAGTGGGACGTACGCCCGGCCCAGACCTGCTGTACATTAATCACACGTGACTATACGCAGTTCTGAACCGAGCGGGCCGTCACAAAGATGTGGCGATACCACTCTCAGCCTCACCCTGCACAGAGATTTCCTAGCTCATGACACAACAATCTCAGGCCAGCAGACCGATCTTCACTAGGGCCGGTTAACTCCGCAGTTAACCCTTTACACACCAGAAGTTCGCTGCCATCATGTACTTTAACGGAATTACTCACCAATCCTAGCAAGTGCTGTGACACTTCAAAAAACTTAAAGCCTATGATACCGCTGTCCTCTCAGACAGGAATATGACAGGATTCATTATACAGTAGCACTCTTCCCAGAGGCAAGGATACTTTAAGTCCGTATATAGAGCGTAGAGAAAAGCTTAAGGATTTTTAAGGTCGTGCTTTAATAAAAGAAACGGTGCCGATAAATATACAGAAAAAGAGGTTAATAAAAAGAGACAAAATATATAACAACAGTAAAACAAAACAAATAAAAAGAAAATACTAAACAGTCCTGGTTTATGGGTTCTGACAGAGTCCAGGGTTCAATAAGCAAAGAGAGGTCTGAGTCGCTCTTCTCCAAGCAAGGCTTGCTCAGATGATTTCCAGATATAAAGGGGAATTCTTCTGGGATGTTGCAAACTTCTTGAGGTTGCAGAATTTCCTTTCCTTGATGTTACAAACAAAAGCCTCTCTAGCTGCCTCAGCAGCATCTTTTTTTCAGCCCTCTAGGCGGGTGTCACAGAGCCGGCCCCTAGGCAGGGCTGGGGAGGTAGAGCAGGAGGGATGAGCCTTTAAGATGTCCTCCTCTGCTCCTTCCAAACTGTTAAATTCATAACTAAGAGGACAATTGACTATTCCAATATGGTCTGACAATCTCTAAATTATGATGCGTCATGAAGTTAGCTTTAAATTTAAACCAAATTTGCCAGAGATTTGAATGACGGGGGGGCTAGGAAGGTAAACGTCGTCTGTCAGGCCCCGGGGGGATTGTAATTGCCTATTTTTTGGATGCCTGTTCTCGTCTTGATGAGACCAAGCTATTTGTACCATTCATTTTACAATACCACTCTCCAATTCCAAGTTATGAAATTGAGTTGATATTGTAACACATTTTTTTTATGTTAGGGTGAATGCTGGGTCACCTGAGTCGTTAAATCTACCAGGCCTGTGTGTTTATCTAAAACCTGTCAATTGCTTATTTATTAGGGAATTAGCTGAGCTGGGTGAAACCATTAGCATGCTATTAGGAATTTACTTATTTATTTTTTTAGGAATCCTCTCATCAGCTAAGCACAAAGAAATCCACATACACCAATCACACTCCATTACTGCAGCATATACTGCTGTATACATTAGATTCTAAATTGTATGCCAGTTATAAATATGTTAATTAGGTTGCAATGATAATTGTTGCCAAAAGCATTGTCACGTTTCTCTTTAAAGTGCTGTACCACTCAAAACTGATTTTCAGTTATTACCAGATGTTAAGAGATCACCCACTGGCTATTCCTTAAGGAATCTATAAGCAAGATATCTGTATCTTCCCAGCACTGCTCACCTACCTCAGGTATTACAAGGGGGATTTACTCTCCCTCTTTAATATTAATATGTTTTAAATCATTACAAATGTGGAAGACATGGTAGTACTCTACCTACTGCAGCATGAACACTGAGACTCTATGGTGGGAGGGTAAAGAGTCAGGAACATTGCCAGAAACTTTATCAGGAATGTTTATATCTTACTGCTGTGGTCTAGGAGAGACATATAAAAATAGTGAAGTATTTAGCCTGCCAGAGTCCCGGTGTCGGTGAAAGATCCATTTTGAGTGGACTTTCCACCTTCAAATGTCATCTATTAAACATAGAAAGTGTTACAGATTTTTGTAGCACCCAACTTTCCAAAAGTAATAATAATATGCCTGCTTTTAGTGCCAATCATACTCTAGTGTTCTTTGCAGAATACAGTGGTTTTTTTTTTAATGTAGTAATATGGTAGCCCAGGGAAAATGGAACACAATGATGTCTTAAGTCATTATATGCACTGTGCTTTCCAACTGTTTCGGAGATCATGTTTCAGTGAGTTGGAGGGAGCAGATTACCGTTAGCTACATTTTCTTTTTTTAATACAGACATATGTAAATGTACCCAGTGCAAATGCCCCCAAGGGACATTTTGCCACCCAACAATGATCCATTCTGTCATAGTAACAGTTCTTAATATAGCTTGTCTAATGTCTGCCAGCTCAGAACACTTGAGTCCACTTATGCAAAGAATCCTGTTGATGGCTACAATTGGTGCAGTGGCCAGACTTGAGAACAGTGGATCAGGACTGTTAATATATGTATGTAACAATGTGCCCATACATGTGGACACATTTCTTGTGTCTAAATTAGGGATGTCCCGATGTCACTTTTTTAAGACCAAGTACAAGTACTGGTCCTCATGTACTTGCCGATACCAATTACCGATACTTTTCCTATGGGGCCCTGTGATTTCTAGTTACGCCCCTGATAACATTATACTTCCATTTAACTGATGCATGTTACTGTATATTGCAAAAATGTTTTGTTAAAAGAAATTTGTTTATTTTTATGTCACCGTTTATAAGAAATAAAAGTAATGAAAGAGACCTTTGTATTTGGTTCTTTTAAATGGCTACCAGTAACCTTACTAGGGCTACGAAGCCGTCATCGTTTTTAGCATAATTATTGTTTATTCTGATAACTAAAAAGGATATCTAAACCCAGAAGCAAAAATGTAATATATTTCAGTTTACCAATATTTAGATGTGGTGGATGCATTAGTTTTCTCTTGTTAGGCTTTTTTCCCATTATTTTTTACTTGATGATCACTCCAGTAAGCGTGTAATTTTTCATTTTCCGTTGCCTGACCAAGCCTTCCAGAAAAGTGGCAGTTACAGGGTTGAGAAAAACCACAGGGGAGTGCACAATGGCCAGCTTGTATTAATTTATGTAAAACCTTTATCCCAAAAGGTAAAAAAAAACCTGTGTTGTAACTCCTAAAAGAAGAACTCCGGGCAAAATTTTCACTAACCCTTGCTTGTTTTGGTCTAGGGAGAAAATTAACAAAAAGTTATACTCACCCAATCCTCTGGGCCGTCCAGCTGTGACAGCGCTCCCTCCTGCCTTTCTCCTCCTATGCTGCAGCATCCTTCCCTTCCCACACTGTGTATAGAATGTGATGACTGAAGTCCAGCTAAAACTTTTAACTACAGAATAAAAGCTGACCATTGTAAACACCCCTGTAAGTGTTATAGTTAAATCAAAGATTACTGTACAGAAAGGCTAAGGTATAAATATGAAAACGGGTAAGTTACAAGTATAAATATGCAGAGCAAAATGGTTGGGGCACAGGGAACAGCATTACATAATCTGCCACCGTCATCTTGGCCATGCTGCCTCCTGTGTCTTGAGGTGCCGATCCAGCTGAGGAGCTGCAGGCAAAAAAGGTGTCAATGTCCCATGAATGACTCCTACCACCTGTCTGCCTCCAGTCTTTTCCTCTTTTCCCTATCAGTGCCGCTGTGTTGATCATAAAGTGCCAAAAATTGTGATAATAGACTTGGAGGAGCAGGAGCTCAATGAATCCGCATCTTAACTCACTGTGTGCCACGCCACACCCCTGTCAGTGTTAAATGGTTTGTCTCAAATCTGGACAGCTTGATCTTTTAAGAGAAGTTGATGAATAACAGACTTACTGGCCGAATCACCTAGTGGGAAAAAAAGCCTAAAAAACCCAAAACAAATGCAGCCATCACATTTAAGGATTGATGTGCTGCAATACAGTATATTACCTTTAGATTTAGTTACACTTCACAGTACATTTGTTATACATCTACTGTAAGTGCCATAAAAGTGAACTAATGAGATTGTAATGTCACTAAAAACATTAACAAATTATCCTGTGTCAAAACAAAATTCTCATCCATATCAGGTAGGAAGGAAGTGTCATATTTAGCAAACATGTTAAATACCATCTTTATCTATGTGTACTCTGTGTATGCAGATAAAGGCAGTGGAGCTAATGTGCAAAATGAGGATGGTATAAATACATTCTAAGTGCATAAAAAAAAGATGTGCAAAGTCTTTCATTTCATTTTATTTCCAAAGCAGCCACAGCCTGAAAAGAGAAGCCTGTCCCTTGCAAGCAGGGCAGAGGTCGGACATGCTCCTTACTAAGTCAGACCTATAGTTCTGCAATCAGCCAATCCCAGCTCCCTGCTGATTAGAGAGCTCTTGCTCTGACCCATCAGGGAGGGGAGGGATGGGGAGGTCAGAACTTTGAAAATAAATCACTGCTTCCTCACTCTACAGTATGCTTGCAGGAAACAGGCTTTTCTACTCAGGCTGTGGCTGCTTTCTAGTAAGAAAACATACTCTGAGACATGGCACACCTTTTTCTTTGATATACCTGGAATGTCTTTAGCAAATTTTAACTGAAAGTTCAATCCTGATCGCTTGTATGTAAACAGCCATCGCTGGCTGTTTACATGCTTACAGTTTTCCCTCTCGTGTGCGCGCTTAAGACGCTCTCCCGCTTTTAGCAGACGTCCGTCCGCCGTTCACGAACGGCCATGGACGGAAGGTAGTTAATAACTGGTTTGGTTCCAATGGATTGGGCAAGACAAATGTGGTGGCTATATTTAAAAGGGTCGAGGCCTTCACCCAGTAACTACAAACCTGTAAGTTTAACTTCTATAGGAAGTAAGCTATTTGAGTATTGGATAAGGGACTATATACCAGGTTAACTGCTGTAAAATAGTATAAGTGATAATGAATTAATGAAAGCCAGAAGCTGTCAAATAAATCTACTATCTTTCACTGAGCATGTAGTATATGAGGTGTGACAATTTATTTCCCAGAATGCCCGCGTCATAGCACTATGATGGTGAGTCACACAGCCATTCGCACTCGAGCGTGTTCTGACATGTTTTAACTTGCATTCACCTGGGTCACAGACCAGTTGACTTATTCCTTACAGAGTAGTAGAAGAAATTACATCTGTGCATTGTTCTCTTGGCAGAAAATGAGTGACAGGAATCTGGAGCAGCGGATTGCTAACAAATTTTACGTGCAAATTGGCAAAAAAAAGTGACACTTTAGCTCTGTTACAACAGGCTTATGTTGAATATTCCATGAAGAAATCAAGTGTTTTTGAATGGCATAGGTGGTTTAAGGAGGGTCGGAAAGATGTCCAGGAACACCGGAACTCTGGCCTGATGAGTGGATTCTCCATCACAACAATGCTCCTGCACATGATGTATTAAGTGTTTGTGAGTTCCTGGTCCAGAAATCCATTCCGAAATTTGACCAACCACCTTATTCCCCTGACTTAGCACTTTGTGACTTTTGGCTGTTTCCAAAATTAAAAAATGCCCTAAAAAGACACATAAAAAGACACCAATTTGATGGCATTCAGCACACCGCGACAAAGATACTTTGGAGCGTTCCGGAAAACGAATTCCAGGAATGTTTCCGGCAGTGGCACTAGAAAAGTGTTTTTGTCTAGAAAAGCGCATCTCTTCACAAGGTAACCACAGCCGCTATTGTATAGGTAAGCAAACTTTTTTTTTTTTTACAGTCTATTCCGGGAATTAAATTGTCACGCCTTGTACTTCCAATTTGCAAAGGTGTTTGACACAGTTCCCCACAAACGGCTAATGTGTAATTTGAGTCAGTACTTGGAAATAAAACTGGCTTAAAAACCACAATAACAGGGTAGTGCTTAATGTCCATCCAGAATGAGCTTGTCCCTGGGTGCTGGACCTGATGTCTGCTCTTAGGGTGGTACCATGGATATTTTGGTTGGACTTTGCGCAGGAATCTCCGGTGCACTAAAAGGTACACATTCGGTATTAAAATGCGCCCAGCACAAACAATCCGGTTGCTGTTAAAAGCACGCTGCATTCAGTTCTTTCTGTATAAGGGATGAAGTACTTCTTTAGCACCAGAGAGAGTCAGACATGAAGCAGAAAGGGGCTGAACTGACCCCAACTCCTTCATTTTATTAAGGCAAAAGGAAGACACTCAGTGGGAGACGGCTTTACAACATTAGCCAGTCAGCCCAGAAATACAAGTACATATCAAAGGGAAAAGGGGACTACACCAAGATGGCTGAACAGGGAAATGCACACACCTCATCCCTGTAACAAGGAAGGATGAGTCATGTCCATTGTCCCCGACCGGCCATGTGGTTCCCCATCCCCCCATCATCAGCATGGACCCTACTCAATACTGCTCAGAGTGACCAGGATCTAGTGCAATCATTCTACTTGTTCTTATAGGTTTGAGACTATCTGAAGAGACATTGCTGATGCGGTTATCTATATACGGTACCAGTATACGGACAAGGTAGATTATGTCTTCTTATAAAAGCAGATATGTATCCAAAAGGGATAGCGCAGTCCGCAATAGAGGTATAATACGCATAATACGGACTTCGCTTCACTAATGTGTACCGAAGTTTGAAGGCAAGGAGCCCAGCACATTGCACGTAGTACTCACAAACCGGCAAACGACTCCACACACCGCGAACACGTCTCCAAGCCCATGAGAAGGTTATCATACTGACGGTTTTACCGCTGGTCCCGATTCAACCCAAGTACCCTCTGCTAGAGCGTTCCTCGGTTAAATCCGACACAGGGAGACAGATGACAACCTATAAAACACACACATCCTAGAATAAAATGTCCACCTAATTCCGTATAATAAAATTTCCACAACAGTGGCTACTTTCCTGGCACATTCTATGGAGGATTCTCCTTGCGTCCATAAAAAGACACAGCCCTGGCAAGAAGCCCCTCCCTTTTCCCCTCTCCTCCCTGTGAGAGATTTCCATCAGTTGGAGTCTGTGCAGTTCCTAGTGCACTGTGCATTTGAAGCACTTAGGGCACACGCTCCACTACCTGAAACTTTAGGTAGCACAGCGCTGTGGACCTGCAGCTGGTGGCGGTGAACAGCAGGGCATGTTGTATTTTGGAACACTTATTGACCAAAAACAGTACTGTGCCATGTTTTATTGGCTGCCTGGAATACATTTAGCTAAAAAAGCTAACAGGGTTATTCACAATATTCACAAAAGGGTGAAGAGTTTGGAGAAGACAGGAGAGGTGAACAATCTAGGCCAACACAGTTGATTTTGGAAACATTTTCCAATTCGGCTCACTTTCCAGTTCAGCTATGTTGTCCTAGATTGTTCACTTCTCCTGCCTTCTCTTCACGTTTTTGTGAATAACCCTGTAAGTGTTTAACATTACTTTAAGGACTAAAACATGCTCGAATCATACAAGCTATGGGAAGTAGGACTGGGTCATCTGGTAGATCATAGATTTAATATGTATGTATAGCCAAAACTTTTTTTTTAGTTTTGGATTGAGTACCCAAATTGACCTCTGTCAATTTTGTATGACTAGAAACTTCACTTCGTAGAGGTTTTCTTTCACTTCCTGTTGAATCTCCTGGATAGGAAGTGAAGGATGGCAAAACGCCCACCCGAAAAAAAATCTGACACGGGGTTCTAATTCTTTACTACTTGTCATGGCAATTTGAAGTTTCTAAAACAAGCAAGATACATTTTTGTATTAAAAATTTTGCGTGAATTTAATAATGATGGTGATAATTGACAATAATAATACTATTAATAATAACAACTGATGTTTGAAATGGGGGTGTGGATTAAAAATTGAGTAGTGCACTGAAGAACACATAGAAAGACACATTAAGGGGAAGTATTAGTAGTATTAGTGAGAAGGGGGGGGGGTAGGGTTGGGGTATATTGAGAAAAAGAATTAAAAAGGGGAAAAATGTTTTTTTTTTTTAGTGTGCGTTGTTTTTTTTTGGGGGGGGTTGGTTTTTAATTTTTTTTTTTTTTTTTCTTTATGCTCGCATATGTAAGCCGTTTAGTACATAGATGTTGGACAGAAAGTCTTCTATTGATATAGATATGGAGGAGATCATAACAAATGTCTGCTTCAGACATAGGCAGATCCCTAGGCCAGATATTCCTCTCAGACTGTTCTGATTTTTGATTTTGGTGATGGGGGATAAATTGGCAAGAATAGGTGGATAGATATGTTCTGTTGTACAGAACTATTATATATTGTGTGTATGGCCTCTAGTGATCCCCTCCTACTACTTAATTATGCTAATGTGGAAGAAACTTTAATGCAATTGTATGCTATACTGATTGTGCATCATGTGCTATTTTATTGTTTTATTGTATTTTGGAAAATTAATAAAATACTTTGAAAGTCAAAAGGAGGGGGAGACACTCTCATGGTTCTCCTCCTACCTCTCAAAGCTCTCCTTTAGTGTCACCTGCAAATCTAACTCCTCCCCTCCTCTTCCTCTTTCTGTAGGGGTCCCCTCAGGCTCTGTCCTTGGACCCCTTCTCTATCTACATCACCTCTCTTGGTCAGTTAATAACCTCACATGGCTTCCAATACCATCTCTATGCTGATGACACTCAAATATATCTTTCTACTCCACAACTCACCCCCTCAGTGTCCTGTCATGTCACTAATTTAATAACTGACATATCAGTCTGGATGTCACAACACTTCTTAAAACTCAAACTTTCAAAAACTGAGCTCATGATATTTTCTCCTGCCCGTGCACCATCCCCCAACTTTTCCCTTGAGATTGATAACACAACTATCCCTTCCTCCCCCCATGCCAAGGTGCTAGGTGTCATCCTGGACACAGACCTCACCTTTCTGCCCTACATCCAATCCCTATCCAAATCCTGCTGCCTCCACCTTCATAACATCTTCAAAATACGCCCCTTCCTCACCAATTACATAGTTACATAGTATTTGAGGTTGAATAAAGACATAAGTCCATCAAGTCCAACCTATTGTGTGTATGCATTTATGTTTGAGCAGGTGTGTGCGTGTGTATTAGTCCATGTTGGATTTTGCTCTTAGGCATACCTGTACCCCTGTATGTTATGGTCTCCGAGGAACTCGTCCAGCAGTTCCTTGAATGATTCCCCACTCTTAGCTGAGATCACTTGCTGCGGCAGCGAGTTCCAGACCTTAACCGCTCTGACTGTGAAGAACCCCTTGTGCCCTGTGTGTTGAAATTTTTTTTCCACCAATTCTTGGTTAATAATGTTGCTGTCGCCCTTGAATAGTTTATACAGGAAAATCATGTTCCCCCTTAATCTCCTAACCTCCAAAGAGAACATATTTAATTTTAACAACCTTGTTTCATATTTCCAGTCCTCGAACCCCTTAATAAGTTTGGTTGCCCTCCTCTGGACTTTTTCCAGCTCAAGGGCATCCTTTCTGAGTATCGGTGACCAAAACTGGACCACATACTCCAGATGTGGCCGAACCTATGATCTGTAAAGTGGCAAAATTATAGACTTGTCTCTTCAATACATTCCCTTCTTAATGCAAGACAGGACTCTGCTTGCTTTGCTTACAGCAGCCTGGCACTGCGTGCTGTTCTTCAATCTGCGATCTATAATGACCCCCAAATCCTTCTCCGTTCCCAACTTCCCTAGTGGCACACCCATAAGTGTATAGTCCATTTGCCTATTTTTAACCCCAAGGTGCATTACCTTGCATTTATCGACATTGAATTTCATCTGCCATACAGTTGCCCACTCCCCGATTTTCTCCAGGTCCTCCTGTAATGTTATAATCTCTAAGTCTGTGTCTACAACCCTCCCAATTTTAGTATCATCAGCAAACACTGAGACATGACTATTCACTCCCTCCCCGATATCATTAATAAATAGGTTAAAAAGCATGGGACCCAGCACAGAACCCTGGGGCACGCCACTCATGACCTCCGCCCAGTCTGAAAAGGTGCCATTTACTGATACTTTTTGTGCACGTTCTTGTAGCCAGTTTTCTATCCACGTGCACACTAATTCATCTATGCCCATAGCCCTTAGCTTGTATAACAACCATATTAAAGGCTTTGGAAAAGTCCAGATATACTACGTCCACCGGCCTCCCCTATCCTGATCTTTACTTACCTCTTCGTAAATGGTCAGCAGGTTGGTCTGGCAAGAACGATCCTTCCTAAATCCGTGCTGCATATCAGTTATTATGCCATGATCCTGGACGAATTCCACTAGGTAATCCTTAATAATTCCCTCCAACAGTTTACACACTATGCATGTCAGACTAACTGGTGTATAGTTCCCTGGCACATTTTGACCCTTTTTTGAATATACTGTAGGTACGACATTAGCCCTTCGCCAGTCGCTTGGCACTCTACCAGCCATTATGGATTCCTTAAAAATGAGGAACAATGGTCTCGTTATCTCCTTGTTCAGTTCATTGAGTACCTTGGGATGTAGATTATCGGGTCCTAATGCTTTATTTGCATTTAGTAGTTTAAGCCTTTGTTGTATCCCAGTTTCAGCCAACCACTCAGGTGTATTTCTTGGTAAATTTTGTGTTTTTTCATGTAATGTACATTAAACCCGTCTGTTTCCTCTGTGAATACCGACGAGAAGCAAGTATTTAGCGCCTCGTCCCTCTCCCTGTCATTTGTGAGTAGCGACCCATTTAGGTCCTTTATTGGGCCTATCTGTTCCTTTCTCCCCTTTTTACTGTTTATGTACTGATAAAAAAATGTGGGTGTTCTTTTTACTTTTTGGACGGCAGCGGACCGTAGTGTGCGGCCGCCGGATACCTTGCACCGGCGCCCGCAACTTCCCCACAAGGTCACCGCTGCCGCCCGTCGGCGCTCTGCCGCCCCGAGGCCGGGCCTCGGTGGCCTTGTGGGAAATCCGGGCCTGGTTATCTCTCTTCTTGACTATTGCAACTCCTTCCTCATTGGCCTACAACTAGAAAGGCTATACCCCCTTCAGTCTATCATGAATGCAGCTGGTAGACTCATCCACCTAACCAACCGCTCAGTGTCTGCAACCCCCCTCTGCCAATTCCTCCACTGGCTTCCAAATGCCCACAGGATAAAATTCAAAATATTAACAACCACATACAAAGCCATCCACAACTCTGCCCCCGGCTATATCTCAAACCTGTCTCAAAGTATCACCCTAACTGTGTCCCCTCCACTCTTCCAAAGACATCCTGCTTTCCAGCTCCCTCATCAACATCTCCCATGCTCACCTCCAGGACTTCTCTAGAGTCTCTCCCATCCTCTGGAACTCTTTACCCCAACCTGTCCACCTATCTCCCACTCTGACTGCCTTTAGGCGATCTCTTAAGACTCATCTCTTCAGGGAAGCCTATCCCACCTCTAACTAACCACTGAACCATCACGTTCTCTGTGTATTTAGCCATTTGCCTGAAGTTGAGCTTTAATTCTGCAATGTGTTTTATAATTACCTATAAAAAGAATGTACCTGAATTTTATACTGTACAATACTTTTTAATTTTGTGCACAGATCTTCTATTTAATTTGGTAACTTTGACACAATATAGTTTTGATGTGCTCAATTGTTCCTCTAAAGAGCAAACTGAAACAAATAACTTACTGATGTCTTTTGAAATAAACTGTCACATACTATTGATTTTGCTCAGTAATTATATTTCTAATTGCTCATAATACTGAAAATATGTAGTTTCCAGTAGGAAACTATTTATAAGTGTGACCAAGCTCTGTTATAAATCACTGATCAGTGGTGTTTGGTTTCTCTTGTAGTAGAGAATGGTGTGGGATCAGAACACCACCTGCTGGCCAGGGTGATCCCTAGAGCATTTGGTTTCTGCCAGCACTATATAAAGAATGTTCGGGCACATCAACTTATCACACACTTATTACACTTTTAACATTCACATCCCAATATAGTATAAGGACAACCAAGGTACATTTAAACTTATTCAGATCCAAGATTGTCAAACCACAAACAACAACATGGCATCTAGAATATAGCCAAAGCAGCAAGTGTAATACACGTGAAATTAAAACAACTAGAGTTAAAATGCAAAATAGGTCAAATGTATTCTACAACCAAAACTTTGTCAGAATAAAGCGTGTGCGATAGCCGTACAGTCGTATCCATCTCTCTGCAATTCTCGGTGCGGGCAGCATGTCTGATATGCTTGAGAGCTTTTAACAAGATGTATCACCATGTCTTTTCTCAAGCCCCATTTATACAGGCTTGAGGAAAAACTTGGCCACAGCTTGTCACACGCCAGTAGGTAGTTAATAATCACCTGGTAGGATCTCATCTGCAGTGTCTGGATATATGTCAATATAGCCTTTGTATAATGAGTCTTTTCTTATGATAAGTGCAATAAAAATTATGTTCATTAAACATTGAGGATGACTCGGGGAAAGCAAGGCTGAAAATCTTGCACAGAAAGAAAAATAAAGTCCAGGGATATAAGAGAGTATTACTTCATACAATCATTATACCAGTCTGTGTCGTAGTCTATGCAATCCTATGTTTCTTCACAAGAGTTAACAGTGCAGTGATTGTATAGCAAGTTCCTTAAAGTGACATTAAACCCTCAGATTTTTTAACATAAAACAATAGTGTAATGTGTGCCTTACTCTAATCCATGGTTGTTTCCCTTCTCTTTGCTGCTCTTCCTTTTAAATCTGTATCTGTTCTCATGCTGGGCAGAACTTCTGTTTTGCAGCAGACTGCCTTGTCTCTGAAATGGCTACATGGTGTCTGTGTGTAGGTTTGCAACCTGAGCCAGCACTACAGGAAGGGCACTCAGCTGCAAAGGGAAGTTCTCCCCCAGCATGAGAAGACATGAGGATTTAAAAGGAAGAGCAGCAAAGAGAAGGGAAACTACCATGGATTACAGTAAGGCACACATTACAGTATTGGTTTATGTTAAAAAATCTGAGGTTTTGATGTCACTTTAATATTGGCTCAGTCTATGCAATCCTGTGTTCCTTCACACAAGAGATACCACTGCAGTGATTGTATAGCAATTCCTTAATATATACACCAGCACATAGATGTAAAGTCAGTCTTATAGAGCAGAAGGGAATACTTGCAGTTTGAAGCTCAAGGAGTTATCCGCACGGATGTTTGAGGCTCCCTTCACAAAAGCGTAGAGTGTACAGTATCCACTTGGTAGCTTTTCCCACACCTCTGTGTGTTCAGGGAGCAGCTAATCTGTGTGGCAGCTGTGCTGCTGGAGCCTCTCAGTATTTCCTGACAGGGGTCAGACATCCAAGGAAGGGAAACAGCCTCTGAGCAGTGAAAAATGGTTAGAGAGAAAGAGAGTGGGCGTAGACAGAAAAGGAGAAGAATGACCGGAGAAGAGAGTGTTACATATGGAAGTGAAGGAGAATGGTCACATTAGGAAGGAGAGTGGGCATAGACAGAAAAGGAGAAGATTTAGAAGAGAAAATGTAGGTATGGAAGTGGTGGAGATTGATCACATTGGGAAGGAGAATGGGCATAAATAGGAGATGACAAGAATTCCCAGAGAGGAGAGATTCTATGGTTGGAAATGGAGGAGAATGGTCAGAGAGAAAGAGAGTGGGCGTAGACAGAAAAGGAGAAGAATGACCAGAGAAGAGAGTGTTTATGGATGGAAGCGGAGGAGAACGGTCACATTGGGAAGGAGAGTGAGCATAAACCACTCTAAGCCAACACGGAAAGCAAATTGCTATGCTTTAAACAATGTTTTTCCTTTTTGTGTTTTGGGTTAGTTAATTTTTAGAATGTTGTATATACTGTATATATAACTAGTGTTTCTCAATCTTTTTTTGAGCCATGGCACCTTTTAAAAGTATGCAAAACCTCCCCAGGTTACAATATAAAAAGAAAGTTACAATATACAAGTGAAACTCGAATACTTAGAATATCGTGCAAAAGTAATTGCAGTAAGGGCAAAAGGGGCCCAAACCAAGTACTGAGTACATATGCATGCTTGTACTTTTCAGAGGTCCGATATTGTTCTATGTACAATCCTTGTTTTATTGATTGCATGTAATAATCTACTTTTTTGAGGTTGTGGATTTGGGGTTCTTGGGGTTTTCATGAGCTGTAAGCCATAATCATCACAATTATGACAAATCACGGCTTGAACTATCTTGCTTTGCATGTAATGAGTCTATCTCATATATTAGTTTCACCTTTTAAGTTGCATTAGTGAAATAAATGAACTTTGCACGATATTCTAATTATTCGAGTTTCACCTGTAAAGAAACTAAATCGGACATGTGACTGTTCTCTGGCCAATCAGATTTTTTTGGGCTGTTGGAGGTTGCATTACAGGCACTATCATGTGACTTCCTGTTGTGGATTGTTCCGAAATGAACATTCGGATGGATACGAAATCCGAATAACGAACCAAATCAAATTGCGGATCCGAAATCCGAAAGAGATAAAAAATCCAAATCGATCCGAAACAAACTTCTGTGGGGTTACATGTCTAATGGGTACTAATGGTTCAACTTTGTTGGCAGGGAAAGAGCCCATGCTTAAGCTGAGCATTTGTTACATATAGGATCGTGCATTAGAACAAAACTGTTCATGATGCACACAGCTGCATGCGCCTAAATACATGTATGTTATTTGTACATGTCTGTTAATGTGATATTTGGGATATCAGTGTTTGACAAAGGACTAACTCAGCATTTTTTACAATGAAAAAATAAAATGCTAACTGGGCAAAGTTTAAGAAAACATTCAAAATGTCCAATGCTGAAAAAATCATTCTGGGTTGGTGCCTTTCCTGCCAAACCCTCTTTTGTCATTTGTAATTCACATCACTTTTGTATGAAGAGGCTGAGAGTCATGTTCCAGAGAAGTAATGCCACATTTGTTTTGTCTTTTCTTTTAGGTCACAGGAGTACATTTACTAATGCTTATGCCCACTATCAGTTGACAGGCCGCAGTACAGAAGATTACCAATGATATTGTCGGGATCCCCCCTGGCTGCCTGACAGCTGGCTCTGCCTCTGCATGATAAAAAGAGAAAAGGAGAAGCAAAGATCTAGCGCAATAAAACACTTTATTAAAAAGGCAATTAATAAAATGCATTCACATGAATGTACCAGGTAAATCGCTTGTACACGGCCACACACTGTGCAAGATTGCCAACACCGGGGCCAGCAGTGCTGCAGGGATAAAAGTTCATTCCTCCTCTACCATGTCCAGATGGATTTACAGACTAGGTCTACAGTATGATAAGGCTTTTCTGCTTCCACTGCCTCTGCATGCAAATAAGAGCCAGAGCCAGCCACACCCCCTGTCTGTAGCTTTAGCCAGCACTGGAGGAGAAGGGGGGAGACTTGGTAAGGGACACTGATTGACAGTGAATACACTCCAATGGGAGCAGAGACCGAGAGCACTCATGTGATTGGGTATCTCTTAGTCTTAGAGCCAGTGTGTGACAGCTGCATTGTTCCACACTGGCTCTAAGTATTGGGGGAGTGTGTTTTACTGTCCTCATACTTCTCCTTTAATCTACAAAGGGGAATAATGGGGCTGTGCAACAGCAAGTGAGATAAACACCTGTAGCACCCCCTTACACCCCCTAGCGGCTATTAGGGACCCCCAGAGGTTAGGTGGGCTGATATTTCACCTCAAGGATGAGTCCTGATAGTTGGGTTGTGAACATATGGGTAACAGTCACTTTAGAGTCAAATCTTGAAGTTTATTTGTCTCCATTGATTTAGGGAGAGAGGTTTAGAGCACAGGACAACCCTATGGACATGAAAGACTCTGGGGAAGAAAACTGACCATACTCAAAGCCTTTAAAGGATCTTTAGGCCAGATTGGCCTCATGTGGATTATGAGCACCTAACTGCAGAGTAGATGCAGCACAAATTCCCTGAGTGGTCCAAGCCAAATTCCATCTTCTTTGGCACCTCCAGCTGACATTTCTGCCTTGGGCCAGTTAGCTACACACCACCCTCTTAGTGGTATTCCGCCAAAATTGCCTACTAGTACTAGGCCACATAAGTCAATTACGAGGCCCATGGGCCAGAAATGCCCAGCTACAAGATTTTATTAGGCCCACCAGTTCTGAGCTTCTTTTTCTAGCCGGCGCTCAGGCAGAAAAAACTTGTAGCAGCAATTCGCACCTTCGTCCCCCAGCCGCACTTTTCTTCCTAGCCACACTTCCCTCCTAGGCTGCAGGTTTCTCTTCACCTACACGTTTTTCCTCACCTCTGCCTCTGGGCTCTGTAGCTCCAGCAAGTCCTGCAGTGTGTATACGGGACTGACTGTGTGCAAGGGCACTACAAGCAGTCCCTGTCCATTTAAACTCGATGGACATGTGTCTTTTTTCAACCTGACTAACTATGTAACTATCTCCTATTGATCATTGCAGGGGAGGTTGCTCAAAAGAGTTTCCTAACCTTAGGGAGAAAACAAGGTGGGATCCATATTTCCCCAGGGATACCCTATCCTGGTGTGATACTTAAAATATATCTAAAACCAAAAACAACAAGTATTATATTATAGCTTAGAAGTAGTTAGATATGTTGACTGTATTACCTTTTTTTTTATTTTTTAGGCTAACTATATTTTTGTAAGTACAGACAAATACCTGTGGATCCTGCCAAAAATCCAGCACTGAAATAAAATCTCAGAATGTTATCATCCTTCCCAGTTCTCTTCTGTGGACTACAGAACACTACCCACTTATGTTACCTCCCCCTTATGAGATTTACACTGCATCGAAATTAATAGCGGGGAAGGTGCTTGTATTTCAAATCAGAAATGCAACCTAGAGCGACAACTGTCCCTTTACAGATACAGTACGGTGAGTTAGTGTTGTCACCTTAGGACAGGGACTGTGTTATTAAAAAAGCTACCAGTTGAAAAGAAGAAAAAAAAAAAAAAAGCCGTGCAATGTAAATTTTGGCTCATTCTCATTGTACAAAGAGTGTGCTGGGTGTATGGAGAAGGAGGGAAAGTGTTTCACAGTCCTAAACACTTCCTGTGCAAAGGTGACAATTCTGTTCCTACATATAAATGTAATATAGTAAGTGAGCATCTTCACCCTAGGACAGAAAGTGTTTTATTTGCAGGATCACCAGGTAAAGATAGCGGAAACATTTTTACCTGGTGTTCTACAGAACATTCCCTTTTTAATGCACGACAGTACTCTGCTAGTTTTGTTTGCCGCAGCCTAGCATTGCAAGCTATTATTCAATGTGTACTCGACTACATTTTTGAACATTAAACCTCATCTGCCATGTAGTTACCCACTCACCTATTTTATCCAGGTCCTCTTGTAATGTTATAATTAGAGGTGCGCCGAAACAAAAATTTAAAAAACTAAACCGAAATGTAAAAAATGTCAGGCCAAAACCGAAAATTTTTTTTTTTCTATCCTTTTCAAAATCTTTAAAATATTTAATTTTTATTTATTTTTTATAAACTTTTCAATTTGTTTATATTTTATTTATTTGTTTTTATTAAATATTTTACTTTTTTTACTTTAATTTTAGGGGCTTTGGCGAAATATCGGGGGTCTAAAGAGATACTCCAATATTTTCAAAATCCAATTGTCACAGGGACAGAAAGTGAGGTGAAATCTTTTCAACAGGGGCACACACAGCAAAATAAACTTTATAGGGGGTTAACCCTTATCTATGCTATCCAAAACAACAAACTTTTTTTTTGGGTGGAGTTACACTTAAAAAATTTACCTGTTCCAACTTATATACAAATTCAACTTAAGAACAAACCTACAGACTCTATCTTGTTCATAACCCGGGGACTGCCTGTATGTTATGAAACATGGGAAATAAAAACATTTAGGACAAAATATATTCTGCTACATTTCTTTAGTCATGTCAGGTAAATATACACCATACATGTCAAGCCTTAAACTTGTGTGCACCCGTGAAATGGCAAAATAACTGCCATACCCAAAAAATCATCAGTTTAGTGTTAACAGTGATTGTTGACCCTACATATGTAATTTGTGGCACACTCGTCTTCTAGGCACACTCGTCTTTGTAGGCGCATCTGGCGCTTTTGCTTTTGTATGTGCATGTACATGGGGGAGGGGGACTTAAACAAATTAAAGTCACATATAAACTTTATAACTTAACTTTATTGCCATCACATGGGGGGCTAACAAGCACAGGTATAGTGGCATGTCCTCTCTATGGAAACATCAGGGATCCGCTAGGACCCCTAATGTCAGCTAGGGATCCCAGAGAAGCTGATGAAGCAGAGAACATGTTTAACCAGCTTGTTCTCTGGCTTCAGCAGGCAGAGAAATGGCAAGCTGAAAATGGAAGCATTGTAATATACATAATTTCCACTTTCTGTGATCGGAGGGAAGGTTAACCGCTGGAAGTGTGCTGACCTCCTTCAGATCTAAGTGCAGAGACCCACCATGCCAGTCCTGTGGGGCAACAGTGGAGCCAGGGATAGCTGGCAGCGGTGGTGGAGGGGGGGGGGGGCACACTTCCCTAACACCATACAAGCCACCTGAATGCTTGTATGTAACAGCCATCGCCAACTGTACAAAATGTTGAAAGATTCCCACTCCCATGTGCCCTCCGGGAGTGGGAAAAGACTAAGTCGCCGGGAGTCTGTTTAAACAGCCCCGATGCTGGCGACGTACACTGTACGTCGTCAGTCACGAAGGGGTTAAAATGTCCACCTGCCCTCAAGTGCGAGCCGTCCGACTGTTTATTTACAACGACTGGACGGTAAGCAGTTACAAAAGTTAGAATCCTCTAAGTTCTCTTACGGAGCTATGATTGCAGAAAGTGTAAAAGTGGTACTATGGAAATTATTTAATAAAAGTGGAGTTTTCTTTTAAAGGTATCTAAACATTAAAGCTACCATCCCACAGTCCCTAAAACTCCAGACTCCACACTTTACCCCACAGTTAACTATGATTAACTAACGTCTGAATAAAAGATCATCAGCATGTTTGACCTTGGAGTGCGCATGACTATATCAACACTTCCCTTACATTGTTTGTCCCCATCAGAGGGCATTTACCTTTCCTGAGCAGGCAGGAGTCAGGAGTCAGAGCATACTGCAGGTCTGAATAGAAGTTACTCTCCACCCTCCTGTGATGCTGGGGGTGGGGCACTCATGTGATGTCATTGATTTTTTGCACAATGGCAGTCCTAGCCACCAATGACTTCAGAGGAGGTACCCCTGATGTCACTGGTTGTTAGCATGCCGGTGGTCCTTGACCAATAAACGCAGAGGAGGAGGGAAACCCTCGTTGGGTTATGGCTGCCTAGCCGTCAGCCATCCAGACACAACCCAGCTCAGGTGCAAGTTGCCACTTTTTCAAGCTAATTTTGTAACTACTATATATTAACATAACATAAATACAATAAAAAATTGCGCTTTTGCAATACGCCTAGGTGTGAACCCAGGCTAAGTGTGTTACTTTAAAACACTGAAAATATTATACACATTAATGTATCTTAAAAATGGCAAAGCATATTGCTATATACTTATTTCTGTGAATGCTCCTATACATTAGAGTGGGGTGCACGCTGTACCTTGGTGATTCTGCTATGGCTCACCATACAGTATACAATCTGATTGGATGCTGTGGACGGGATAGGGGTGGGGAGCTGCCAAAGAATATAGTCAAAACTGAGCAGCAGGGGAAGCTGCCAGAGAATGTAGCGCAGACACTGGTGAGAGGGGGGAGGTTTGGAGTGGAGCCCTCTGAGAACACACTGTGTAAAGGATGAAAACACCAGGAAAGGTAGTGTAGGCAGTGGGGAGCAGCTCGTCAGGGGTTCACTTAGCTCCAGGCACAACATTTCTACCATAGAAACAACAGCTGATAGACAATTCAGCCCAGCTTTACATATAAAACACTTCCCCCTGCATCAAGTAGCTCCCAGCTTCTTTGGGGGTCCCCTGATGTCTCCATAAAGAGGACCTGTCATTGTATATTGGCTATCACATAGGGGGATTTTTAGGCCCCTATGTTATAGCAATCAAGTTAAGTGTTAAAAAAAAGGAAAACAAAAAGTCTCATAATAAAACAGAAAATGAAAAACACCCAAAAAAGTTTTAAGTCCTCCGCTCTCGTGTGCACGCACTTAGAAACATAAATACGCGCCGGGTGCGCCTACGTGCGAAAATAACAATTACGCCACACATGTTACATATCGCCGCGAACGTTGTAGTGGGAGCAATGATTGTAGGGCCATTAATCACTGACAATTTTCGGCATTGTAGTTTTTTTGCGATTTCGCGGGCGCATGCAAATTTAAAACTTGACATGTTTGGTGTCTATTTACCCGACGTGACTTCAGCTTTGATATTTTACCAAAAAATTGGGTAATAATAAATGTGTTATAACATAACGTAGGGAAAACAGGGTTTTTTTCAAACTTTTGGGGTTCTTTTTTTCATTATATAGTAAAAAATAAAAACCTCAGTGGTGATTAAATACCACCAAAAGAAAGCTCTATCTGTCCCCAAAAATTGTATAAAATTAATTTCAGTACAGCGCTGTATGACGGAATAAACATGTCAAAGTACCGCAACGCTGAATACAGAAAAATGGCCTGGACAGGAAGGGGGTTTAACACTCCGGACTTCAAGTGGTTAAAGTGACCCTAAACTCAGGAGTTAAATCTTAAAAATGTATTTGAGTACCTAAACTACTAACAAAATGTTTCTTATTTGTGTATCACTCAGCTGCAGATCCTCAAATCATCTCTGAATTCATGTTGACACTGTCCTTCCTTCTGGAGGGTGGCTACTTAGGTTCCACATGGTCCCTGTGTGTGTTGTAAAGTAGACACTGCTACATTGGGGGGGATTTATCAAACCTGGAGACAAAATCTGGAGCAGTTGCCCATGGCAACCAGTCATCTTCTCTCTTAAGTTTGTTCAGTTTCATTTGAAAATGAAACAGGCAAGCTGATTGGAAGCCATGCACAGCTGATTTGTCTGCTCCAGTTTTGATAAATTCCCCTCAGTGTTGCTAATAGTTCAAGTACTTGAAGGCATTTTGTAAGATCTAGCTCCTGAGTTTAGTTTCACTTTAAGTACAAGCCTTCTTGTAAAGTTTGCTTAACCACTTGAAGACCAGGTGTTTACACCCCCTTCCTGGCCAGGCCATTTTTCAGTATTCAGCGCTGCAGTACTTTGACTGACATTTATTCCGTCATTCAACGCTGTACTGAAACAAATCTTATACCATTTTTTGGGGACAGATAGAGCTTTGTTTTGGTGGTATTTAATCACCACTGGAGTTTTTATTTTTTACTATATAACAAAAAAATTAAATGAAATGTTATGAAGAGGATAAGGATCACCAGCACTCAGCAATATCATTAAGTATGTCCATTTTATTTGGACAAAGTCACAGTGAAAACAGCCAACGTTTCGGGGCCACACAGGATCCCTTCATCAGGGCAAAAGGATGCAAGCCAGTCTAGTGCAAGAAAACTTATAATGTATGGGACTGACAGAACAAGTATTCCATGCACATTCAATACCCAGGAAATATGTATTAGCAGCCAGTTCTGGGCAGGAGTGGTGATAAAAGCGGAGGGCTGATTTTTGGAGGTGGTCGATAGCTTTAGATGTTGGTTTCTGTGGGGCTACTTTTGTTCCCCATGGTTCCTGGGTGTGTTGCAAAGTATCCACCACTCCAAGCTAAACCAGCTAGACAAACCAGCTCAAGCACTGCATGGCATCTTTTTGCCCCACCCATTGCGTAGCCCCTTGAACGCTTACGGTTAACTGCTGGTTCACCAGACAATTCAGCAGAAGAGGCCATCGTAGAGGACACAGAGGAGGGGATGGAGCAGACAGATCTCACATCTTTAGCTTTTTGGAGGCGTGGTGGCTGAACAAGCTCCAGCACGGAGCCCCGTCCTGGATCCCTCCCAGCTGCAAACAGAGTTACCCAGTGTGCCGTGAAGGGAATATAAGGTCCTTGACCATGCTTGCTGGACCAAGTGTCTGCGGTAATGTGGACCTTGCTGCTGACTGCCTTGTCCAACAAGGCCAAAACATTGCCTTCCACATGCTGGTACAGAGCTGGAAAGACCTTTACGTGAAAAGAATTGGCGTTTAGGAACCTGCCACTGTGGTACAACACATTCTGCAAACTCACGAAAGGGGGCAGAGTCCACCAGATGGAAAGGCAGCAGTTGTAAAGCTAGCAATTTGGCCATCTGGCATTTAGATGCTGAGCATGTGAATGGGTGGGACAGTGACACAGCAGCTGGGGCAGCGAAATTTGACTGGTCAGATCTACAGCTGGTGGGCTGCTGGCAGATTACGGCTGCCCCTGGTGGACATTCTGCCTCGTTGGGGTTGTGCCTCCTCCTCACCTTCCTCCTATCTTCGATCAGGCACCCAAGTAGAGTCAGTGACATCATCATCATCCTCTCTGTTCTCGCCACTGGAGCCAACCTGGCAGTATGCTGCAGCTGGGGGAACATGAATGCCAGTTTGTTGTGCATCATTGGCACCCCCTCACTCTAGGCTCATGTTACTCCTTTCCTCAACTTCAGAGCCAACATCAGACCATTGTAATTGCTGCACATCCTCCAGTAGCATGTCACTGATGCTGTGTTCAAACAATTCAGGTGACTCCTCCATGCATGATGGTGGGGCTACGGCAGGAGTAGCTGTGGACAAGGAGGCAGAATAGACCTCGTTGGCAGCTGTGGTGGACTGAGAACCAGTATGAGCCTGGGTGACAGAGGATGAGAAGGATGAGGATGGCTTAGTTATCTAATCCACCACCTGTTCTGTATGTTGTGGCTGAATAACACGGCCAACACCAGATAAAAAGGACAAGCGTGCCCTATGAGTCATGATTGGGCAAAGTCATCATGTCTTTGCCCAATCATGGCTCTTACAGTGTACTGAGCCCTGATTGGGCAAAGTCTTGGACCTGTCCTTTGGCCAGGTGCAAGCCTTTAGCCAATTAGTGCTTCGCAAGGTGCAATGCCTTGTGGGGCGTTCAGCGGTCGAACACACCGCCGAACGCCCTTATAGTTCGTGTGTTCTGAGAACACATGAACTAGCGATGTTCGACTAGAACTCACGTTCGACTCGAACATCCAGCCCATCTCTAATCATTATTACTTGATCTCAGAGGGTCACTTACAGGCCCGGTGCAATGATTTTTGACTACACAGACGAAGGTGCATTGTTGCGCGCGCCCTAAGACGCCCTTGTAGTTAATTAACTCTGCCTGCCATCCATATTAATACATGTCTGTATCTCGGTACGGGCATTGACGGGGAGTAGAGATTCACCGATACCATTTTTTCTAGACTGAGTACATCAGCTATAGAGGACTACAATTCCTAGCAATTAATTACACAACAATGATGTGGAGGCTCTCAGCAGGGGTAGATGTGGAGGGTTTCAGCAGGGCAGTTGAGTTCCCAGTCTCCCCAACATCCCCTCTGCTCCCACATCTCCCTTCTGGTCCCACTGTCCCCCACGTCCCCTCTGCTCCCACATCTCCCCTCTAGTTCCAATGTTCCCCACATCCCCTCTACTCTTACATCTCCCCTCTGGTCACAATGTTCCCCACATCCCCTCTACTCTTACATCTCCCCTCTGGTCACAATGTTCCCCACATCCCCTCTACTCTTACATCTCCCCTCTGGTCACAATGTCCTACACATCCCTCCTGCTCCCGCATCTTCCTTCTATTCACACTATCCCCCACATCCACTCTACTCCCACATCTCCCCTCTGCTACCACTGTCCCCCACTTCCCCTCTGCTCCCACACAGTGGCAGACCAAAGGAAAAAAGGGCCCCAGTGGAAGATTTTTTCTGCCCCCTCTCCTTCTCGTTCCAAAGGGGGTGCTGGGACTGGATTTCACTGGCCCCCTAACCCCCCCGGCAGTCTCTGCACTAAAGTAGCTTACACTCTAATGTCCCCCATAGTCACACACTAGCCAGTCAGATCAGTCTCTGTACAGAGAAGCTTACACTCTAATGCAGAAAACTATCATCTATAGAGGACTACAAATCCCAGCAATACATTATACAACAATGCAGCATGGTAGTATAGTTTGGTACATACTCTGTGCTGCCACTCTGCTACGGGGTACAGGTCTGATGTCTTGGCAGAGGGTCTCAGGGGGGGGGTGTGGAAGGTCTCAGAAAGGGGGAGATGTGTAGGTGGTGGAAGCCCTGTAAGCAGGCGTTGCGTGTTTCTTCAGAAGGCTACTACGCAGGACCTTATGCAGTCAAATCAATGTAAAATTAAATTGCCGAGATGCAGAGGTCAGTTGTAACGCAGAGTACAAAAGTCAGTCATAACGCAGTGTACAAAGGTCAGTAATAACACAGAGTGCAGAGGTCAGTAATAACACAGAGTGCAGGGGTCAGTAATGTAGCGCATAGTGCATGGGTCAGTAATGTAGCACAGAGTGCAGGGGTCAGTAATAACACACAGTGCAGAGGTCAGTAATAACACAGAATGCAGAGGTCAGTAATAATGCAGAGTATAGAGATCAGTGGTGTGACACAGAGTGCAGTTGTCAGCGGTGTGACACAGAGTGCAGAGGTCAGCGTATTGATGCAGAGTACAGAGGTGTGACGCACAGTATGGATGTGTGACGCACAGTACGGAGGTGTGACGCACAGTACGGAGACTTACAGTGCATGTCGATCATCTGATCATCTGTTTTATCTCAGGTGCTCTGCCCTTTTCCTCTGTCCAGCATGATGCATTTAGTAAAGTACGGTCTTATGTCAAAACCTCCAACTCGTCGAGCTCTCCAACGACCTGACTTCTGGTTTACTTAGAAGAGGTTTGGCCGAGAAGGCTCCCCTGCACGTGCGCCACCCGCAGCATTTTCCTATACATGTACTACACCGCAATAAAGTATTAAAATGAACAAAGGTCAGACCAGGGGCTGACTGGAGACTTTTGGCCCAGGGGGCAAGTAACACCCTGAGCCCCACTGGCCTTACAGGGACTTACAGTTGCTTTGACCTCTTCTTCTCCTGGTGATGGTGGGGGAGCAGTGAAGTTTCCTGCACGTCCAGCTGGCTCCAGGTGCTCTCTCTCTCTCTCCCACTCAGCAGAAGTCGGCCAACTGCAGTTCGGCAGTCTTCCTCTCCCACCAATGACAGCTGAGGTGGGCAGAGGAAACTGCCGTGGCCGCAGAGGAGCCCGAAATGGGCACAGAGGAAGGCAGTTGAGCTTCTTGTTCTCTTCTCCCAACCGCTGCCGCAACCACTTAAATCTCTCCCCTCTTGGCCGCTCTGTTGCTGCAGCAACCGAGGGGAGAGATGAAGTGCTTGCGGCGGTGGTTGGGAGAAGAGTTTGCAAAGGTATCATAGAGGCCCGGGGGGCTATTGCCACCCTGCCCAGTCTGCCCCTGGGTCAGACTAATCCAGCACGTTATTAATCTGAGTGCCCCACTCAATATGGCTGCAAGCAACGGGCATATTGAGGGGGGCAACTCAGATTAATAACGTCCGAAACATGCGGACTGGGAGGGGGGCCTCTTTGAGACTGCTCTAATCACACCTCTCTGTGCTCCCTCTCTCTCCTCCCGGCCACTGCAGCTTCAGCGCCACAAAGCGGGCACTCAGAGAGGCGGCTCTAATCACACCTGTCAGCGCTCCCTCTCTCTCCTCCTGGCCGCTGCAGCTTCAGAGAGGCCGGGAGGAGAGAGAGGGAGCACATAGAGGTGTGATCTCCGCCACCGCCGCGGCCATCTTAAAGAAGCCCCCCTCCCAGTTCGCATTTTTCAGCCCCCCTCCCCCCCACCAGCGCCCTCAAGCAGCCTCTTGACTTGCTTGTAGCGTAGCGCCGGCTCTGGTCACTTAACCTCACATTTCCAACACAAGAATAAGAAATTCAAGTTTTTTGGCATGCACATATACAGTATACTGGTGGTGCACAAGCAGAGCCAATTGCAGAACTCTCGAAGGAGCTGATGCTGCTTCGTGAACGAGTCTTTGACACTTTTCCAGTTAGTATTCATGGCTCGAAATGCAAAATACAGGACAATAAAAAAGATTTGAATTATTTTTTTCCCCTATAGCTACCTAGCAACCTAGTGCAAGTCTGCACTTCACTTTCATGGTTGGAAAATCGACGGGTAGCTACATCATCTGAGACACATGCTCTGTGTCAGTGCAAGTGCATGCTCAAGTGCACAGAATGCAGTAGCGACAAATATGTTACAGCTAGGCAGCCTACTCCACTTCTAGACAACCCACAGCAGCCACCTACATCCAGCCCTGTTTCAAATCATGACAGGGAGCAACAAAGTCATGATCCAGCCACAACAAATGTTTTTTCTTCATGTACTGTAGTCTGCGGGGAGAGCCATGGGCAACCACCTGCAATAGTTACAGCAAAATGTAGTGAACTACTTCACAAAGGACTTTGTCAAGGTTTTTCTTGACTGAGAAAGCAGTCAAGATATATGATGTCTTAGAGGACCAAAGCAGTCATTAACTTGCCACTTCACAATTCTTTGACTTGTTCGGCAAAATGTGTTAACTTATACAATGCATTCATGTGCTAGTTCAGTGCAAATCACATGAAGAACAACCTATGCTGATTTAATCATTTCTCCTATAAAAGGAACTGAGAAAATTGATCTTCCTAATCACATCAAGTGCAAGCAGTTGCCTAACGACAGGGAGGACATTCCTACTCCATAGAATACACATCTAAGAGATTTAGCCGATACCGAATACCGATACCGGAAGTCCCATTAAGGACGCCAAGCTGGCATGTAATGACTCGCCGCCTGGCTTCCAGATTAGCCAGGAAGCCGAGTGCCGTATAAAGATTCGCTACCCGGCTTCCCAATTAGCAGGGCTTTCTGGCCAATCCGGAAGCCGGGGGGCGAGTAATGACTCGCCGCCTGGCTTCCTGATTTGTTGATGAAGGAGCATGGAGCCGGTTTCCCGGCCAATCAGGAAGGCGGGGGGTGGGTAATGACTCGCCGTCCAGCTTCCTCATTAGCCATCTTCTCAACCTATCAGGAAGCCAGGCAGCGAGTCATTACATGATGCCCGGCTTCCTGATTGGCTGGAAAGCTGGCTCCATGCTCCCTCGTCACTTGGTGGCGAGGGAGCATGGAACCGGCTTCCCGGCCAATCAGGAAGCCGGGCAGTGAGTCATTACATACTAGAATGTCTATATAAAGGTTGAGGTACTTTTATGCAATGTCATTTCTGAGCCTGATGAAGGAGACCCTGCACGGCCCCGAAAGCGCTTGTCCTTTGAATGACAACTATTAATAAAATGGACTTGCACTAAGGATGCACTAATACTGATACTAGTATCAACATCAGTGCCGATTCCGAGTATTTAGGAGAGAGATCTTCCTGACTGGCAGTACCGAGGGAGCAGGCTTCCTTTCCAATCAGGAAGCCCGGCGGTGTGTTATGACCCGCCTCCTGGCTTCCAGATTGGCTAGGAAGTCGGCTTCACGTGTTGCTAAGCAGCCTGGCTTCCTAACCAATCAGGAAGCCAGGCAGCACGTAATGACCTGCCTCCCAGCTTCCTGATTGATCAGGAAGCCAGGCTGCCTAGGAACAAGTGAAGCCAGCTTCACTTGTTGGTAAGCAGCATGGCTTCCTAACCAATCAGGGAGCCGGTCGGTACATCATAACTCTTGTCCTGGCTTCCCGATGGGTCAGGAAGCCACGCTGCTTAGAAACAAGTGAAGCTGGCAATCACAGGCAATCAGGAAAACAGGCAATGGGTCATGATCCGCCACCAACTTCCCGATAATTGGGGCACATGGCACCAGTACTCGGTATCGGTAAGTACCGAAAAAAATATTGGTACTCTTACTCTATACCGAAAAACCTACCAGTGCATCCCTAATTTGCACTAACATGGAATCTTGGTGCTGGTGACATCTGTATTGGAGTTCTGTTGTGAGCAGCACCATCTGCAGTCATTACAAGCACCCGTTACTTTTGGGATATCCGGTATGGATATATGGATACTGCTTTGTATAGTACATATCTGGGGACCTGTGGGACACTGGCATCTTACAGGGGGAGTGTTTATGTACAGAATGCATATCTGGGGACCTTTGGCACACTGGCATCTTATGGGAGCATTGTTTATGTACAGAATGCATATCTGGGGACCTGTGGCACACTGGCATCTTATAGGGGCATTGTTTATGTACAGAATGCATATCTGGGGACTTGTGGCACACTGGCATCTTATGGGGGCATTGTTTATGTACAGAATGCATATCTGGGGACCTGTGGCACACTGGTAAGTTGTGATTAAAAGAGAACTATGGGGTAAGTGTAGGGTTGCACAGATACCAAGTACAGTACTCGGTACAAGTACGAGTACATGTACCGATACTTTTGAGCTCCGAGACTACACTAGAGAAAAATTCAAAAATTAGGAGGCAGCTGTCATTTGTAAGGAGCACACGGATCTCCCGGGATTTGTACATCTCTGTTTTAATGTACAATTTTGTTTTTATAAATATAAATAAAGAGATGCACAGATACCAGTTTTGCGAGTACGAGTACTGGTACTTGCCGAGTACTTACAAGTACGAGTACTGATACATTTTTGTTTATGGTCATGTGACAGTTTTTCTAAAACAATACAGACTGATGATTTCAGGACAGTGGTGGAGCGCCAGAGCCAGGTCCCAGCTGCAACCGCTGCAACCCTGGTAGTTCTCATGAAAATGCCAAGTATCGGCACTGGTACTCGAAAAGTATCTGTGCATCCCTAGGTAAGTGTTTTTCCCCATAGTTCTCTTTAGGGTCACGGTAGGACATATACTAACCCCCTCCCGCGACACAAAGCTCAGTATATCGCGGGCTATTGCCTGTGATATACTGAGAGCGCCGCAGCCGGGACAGATCCCAACAATACTGAAGAGGGGAATCCCTGAGGAGGGGCGGTGACTGGCAGTCACCGTTTACTGCAGGGAGATGATAAGGAAGTGAGCGGATTGGAGGCATGTTTCTGCTCACTTCCTGATTAATAGAGCCAACCTGTGACAGCTTCTTTGTCACAGGTCGGCTATAACTAAGAGGATAAGTGGAAATCACTCACCTCATAGTTCTCCTTTAACTCCGTATGATTTGTGATTTTTATCACAAAATATATGCAGAGTGTACTTTACAAAAAAATTGTTGCGAGGCACTACAGTGTTCAGGTTTGGCTTGAAGAAAAGGTGGCAACCCTATTTCCAACACCAGTGTCACTGGCTGCATCATTAACCCTCCCCCTTTCTATTAGCGTTAAAAAAAGTTACAGTCAAATGAAAGCTTGGTTGGAAAAAGGGTTATATTCACCATTACTAGTTAAACTGGAAATTCCATCTCTGGAATGTGTCTACTGGTAGAGGACTGTCTATTAATATAGCTTCCTGATGGGAAAGAAACACTTTCAGTTTCACCTTGTGCTCCTCATGTCTCTCTGCTGTAGTAAGCGTTTGATTGAGTTTATTTATTAAGTCTGTATCGTGTTAAGTTCAGCAACAAGAAATATCAAAAGCATAAACAGATTTAGTCGACAACTGGTAAGTGCTTGTTACTTTTAACTCCTTGATGTTTCTGTTTCAGGTTATAAACCTAGCAGTTTGCATGATAAAATATACAGGTATACAATAAAGTATACAGGGATTTACTAATTAGTTTAAATAAGATTTTAAGATTAAATTCTACTGGCATATGGTCAGCTTAAAGTAACACTAAACTCAGGAGTTAAATGTTAAAAATACATTCAAGTACTTTAACAATTAACAAAACTGTATCTTATGTGTGTATCACTCAGCTGTAGAGACTCAAATCATCTCTGAATTCATGCTCACACTGTCCTTCCTTCTGGAGGGTGGCTACTTTTGTTCCCCCTATATGTGTTGTAAAGTAGCCACCGCTCCAAGCTCGCTCCTGTGATGGACTATAATTTCAATACAGGATCTACAGCTGAGTGATGCACAAAAAAAGGTGCATAGTTAAGGTACTGGAATGCATTTTTAAGATCTAACTCTTGAGTTTAGTGTCCCTTTAAACCAAACTAAACCCTCCTATCCTGTTGCAGTCGAGGCTGGTGCCATACTAGACTCTATTTAGAGCTGTGATTGTCATGGTGCTACAAAGGTAACCAGAATTGACAGTAGCCAGGGGCTGCCTGGCAACTTTTAGCCCAGGGGGCAAGTACAACCCAGAGGCCCATGGTGCAGCAACTTGGCCCCCTCCCGCTCTGCCTCTTCCCCCACCTTCTCCCCGCCCCTGTCTGCCACTTTTTCCATCAATGTAACAGTAGTGTGAATTAATTTATTGGTTTAGGAAATGTAAAGCACACTGGGATGCCTCGTCAATCTAATAGCGTATCTTCTCAGAAGCTGCACACAGCGCGCGCCAGTTTAAGTAGTAACCAGCACACGCCGTATGCAGCTTCTAACAGCGTGGAAGACAGGAGGCCGCACTTTTGGGGGATGCAGGGATCAGGTGAATATATAAAAAAAAAAGTTTGTTTTATGTTCCCGGGGATAAAATGTCCCCGGGTTTTGTTTTAAAAATGTTGTCAGCTTACCTTGGCCTGGTGGTCAGTGGGGGGCTCCATGGACCCTGGTTGTGGGGGGTGGGGGGGTGTCTGCTGTGGCCCCAGCGACTCTCTCCCTCTGCCGCCTGTCACCAGCAAAATAAAAACCTAGGACATGGCTGGCTGCTAGACTGGTCCTCCCAGTTTGGGTAAGTATTTCCTTTTTACTTTACACCCTAGAAACTGAACACTTAACCCTTGCATTGTGGGGGTAGCCGCACTGCAAGGGTTACGTTTACTTCTTCTCCGAGTTATTATTTAATGTGATAGCACATTGGCAGTAATGGGCTCTCTTTAAACCACTTATTTCACCTATGTATTCCAATTAAGCACAGATCGTGCTCGACCAGCTTCATCTCCGGCCACAGTGGTTGGAGAATGACAGCTCGGAACCTGAAAGTGATAAAATCTTCATTGCTTATGGCTGCATTCAGTGCAGAGACGATCAGTGAACAGATGTTTCCTGATGGTCTCCTGCTCTCCCCACTACGCTGATGCGTGCTGATATCTCCAAAAGCAACCATAAAATAAAAAATCCCCCCCCCCTTAGTGTCATTCCACAATCTTTTTGGTCTAAAACTCTTTTCAGAAAAGGTCTACGTATGCTTTTCCCACTATAAACACTACATAAGATGATCTATATAGTATAGAGTATATATTAGGCTGACCACATATCCTTGAGTCAAAAATGGGACATTGGGATGGCAAAAACAGGAAGGTTTTAATATTCCGTAGTCATGATTAAGTAAGATAACAAAATTTTTATGACAATATACAGGTGAAACTCAAATAATTAGAATATCGTGCAAAGTTAATTTATTTCACTAATGCAACTTAAAAGGTGAAACTAATATATGAGATAGACTCATTACATGCAAAGCAAGATAATTCAAGCCGTGATTTGTCATAATTGTGATGATTATGGCTTACAGCTCTTGAAAACCCCAAGAACCCCAAATCCACAACCTCAAAAAAGTAGATTATTACATGCAATCAATAAAACAAGGATTGTACATAGAACAATATCGGACCTCTGAAAAGTACAAGCATGCATATGTACTCAGTACTTGGTTTGGGCCCCTTTTGCAGCACTTACTGCAATTACTTTTGCACGATATTCTAATTATTCGAGTTTCACCTGTAGTAGATGTGTACAGCATAAAGTTTTGGACAAAATTAATTATTATGCTATTTCGGAGGCGATGAGAAAAAATGTGGGGCGGCCATATTGACTGCCAGCGCGTCCATACGCACATGTGCTGAGATATAAATAATTGGCGCCGCCATCTTGGTGCACCCAAGAGGAAGGTGTTGTGACGGACTGAACCGTCACCAGGGCTGCTGGAGGAGCCTGAGGGCTCCATGTGCTTCCTTCAATAAAGGACATCTTGGTTTCCACCTCAACATTGGTGTTGTCTAATGATTGAGTGGTTAAGCGTTCTGTCCTAATATATTGGTTCTGTCCAATAATTAGGCAGGTTTGGGCTGAGGACACTGGAATTCGTGGCAATTGGTGGCAAGCGGTGGGATCTGCTTCCTCTATACGGGCAGTCCAAACCACCACCGGGACACAGAGACAGCTACTACCGGAGGAGCATCCTGGGAGTTATTGGCCATGGAGGCGGAACTCCTGTGGCGAATGCAGCAGGTGCTGGAGCACCTTCAGGAACCTGGTCCTGCACAGGTCGAGCGAGGAGGGAGAGAGAGGATGCCCAGCTATGCATCCCTAAGCAGCTTTTCCCTGATGTTGGAGTGGGGGCTGGCGCAGAGTCGGAGCCAGAGGTTCATGGGAGAGGCAGAGGAGAAGTTCAGCAGCCGGGTCCGGAGAAGGTTGGCAATCTACAGAGCCAACCCATCTGAGGAAGCAGTCCAGATAACCAATGCCGAGGTGGAGGAGCAGATCACCCGTTATCAGGATATGCAGACTGCGGTGATGCTGGGATGGGATACTACTGAATGGGACCTATACCTATATGGGACTTTGAGCGGCAAGTCGAAGTCGCCATTTCCGGGATCAGAGGGACAGTTCCGGAGGAGTTGTGCCTGGAATGGAGAGCCCTGATCCGGCTGGAGATGTGGGAAGAGGCCCGGTACAATTACTATGGCTGCAGAGGTGAAGTCCTGTTTTTTCTAGAACAGTGCTTCGGGGACCAGGTGAATCTGCAGATCAGCTTACTAGGCGGGCAACCCACAGAGGAAGGTATAGTAGAAGTGGAGGGTCTGGTGCAGAGAGAGATGGAGCTCGAAGACCAGTACCGAGCGATGTACTGGTTTGCCAACCGGTGGCAAGTGAAGGCGGGCATGCACTATTCCCCGGAAGGTGATGACCTTTGCGGCCCCGGATTATTGTGGGAAGCGTTTGGGGAGAAGGCTGATTTTGGCAGTCCCGAAGACTATCGCTTCTGGGACATCCAAGCCAAACGGCAGGGGAGGTTGCAGACTACGGAAGTCCATGCCTTGGAGCCCGACCTGGCCTGACTGGTCCAACAAGAGTGGTGCCTAGAAATGGACTACCGGGAGCTGCTGGAAAGTGGTCTTCTATTCTTCACTATTTGCCTTGATGTGAACCATTCTTCTAAAGGCAGCAGGCTGTCTGGAGTGACCATTGTTTGCAATGATGGGATTAAGCTCCTCTCTAATTAAGGACATTCATCCCAAAGAGTGTCTGTGCTTAAAAGACTTCTAATGCGGCACCTAGCTGTCTGGGGGAGGGGACACACTGAACTCTAATCTGATCCTGTCAGGTATAAACTCTGTGTGCTTCCTTCAATAAAGGAGATCTTGGTTTCCACCTCAACATTGGTGTTGACTAATAATTGAGCGGTTAAGCGTTCTGTCCTAATATATTGGTTCTGTCCAATAATTAAGCAGGTTTGGGCTGAGGACACTGGAATTCGGGTTCCAGCAGAGAGGAAGCTGATTTACGGACGGAGGTACCCAGTCGGGGTACCAGGCGGTCCGTCACAGGTGTGTCTTCCTACATGACAACAGATGCACCAAGATGGTGGCGCCCATACAACGAATTACTATATGCTGCTAAAACTTTTTTTCTAAAAACAAAATAATTAAATTAGACACTGTTGGTGGTACTGAGAGCAAATCTGAAGAAAAATCCAAAGTAAAATGTCTTCTATTAATATACTGACCAAATATAGTAATCAATTTAGATTGTATTGTTTACATACAATCTTATTCCTCTTGAGTCTGTTGATTTCATACATGAAGGTCTAAGTATAATGTAATGTAAAATATAGAGTGATATTCAATACACTGTCGCCGTTCTGGAATTCAGAGAGTTAAAGGAAAACTATGAGGTGAGTGCTTTTCACTCACCTCATAGTTCTAGCCGACCTGTGACAATGAGACTGTCACAGGTCGGCTCAGTAGATCGGGAGGTGAGCGAACACATACCGGCGTTCGCTCACATCTCGATCCTGTCACGGCTCTTTGCCGTGACAGGGGAGGGGCTGACTGGCGGGGCGGACGGGGGAGGGGGCAGGTACAGCTGGCTCTGCCTGTGGATAGGCAGAGCCAGCTGTCAGTCACGCAGCTGGGCGGATCCCGGCACAATTGTTGGGATCCGCTTCAGCTGCGGCGTCTCAGCTCGCTTTATACTGCAGCGTCTCAGTATACCGCGAGCTACAGCTCGCGGTATACTTAGCCAAGGGTGACGTAATGGCGCTAGTTTGTGTCCTCACGTTACCCTAAGGAGAACTATGGGGAAAAGCCTTAACCCCATAGTTCTCCTTTAATATACTATATGTGTATTGGCCTACTTTGGAAATCTTACATACATACATCGCCCTTGCATTCTTTCTGCACTTTCCTCCCTTCTTGTACTGCCTCATATCCTTCCATTGTGTCAGTCTGAGGAGCAGAGAACTGTGTCATTAACCTTGAGATTGTTTAACAATCTGGAGCACTGCCCTGCCGAGATAAAAAGCTCTGCTGTTGATCATATAAAATGGATGCCTAAAGTCACTGCCAGCGCTTAGTCTTCCTCTGTGGCAGCACTGACTGGGAGGAAGTTACCTATAGGTGCAGAGTGCGCTCTGTACACCTATAGGTAACCTCCTCCCAGTCAGTGCTGCCGCAGAGGAAGAATGTGAGCTAGCGGAGACTTCTTAGGAGCTGCATGTGCTGTGGGGGCCTCCTTAATGAGACCGGCTGGCCGCACAGATGTAGAAGTTAAGGCCAGCAGCAGTTGCGGTCATCTTAACATTTATATTAGAGGTGCACCGAAATGAAAATGTCAAAACTGAAACGAAACTGAAATAAAAAACAAAATGTCAGGCCGAAACCGAAAATGTTTTTTTTTCTAACCTTTTCAAATTGTTTTAAATTGTATTATATATATTTTTTTTTTTACTTTACTGTTGGGGGCTTTGGGGAAATATTAGGGGTCTAAACAGATCCCTGATATTTTCCTTTAAAAATAGAAAAAGGGATCGAGAACACAGAGTCTTCAATCTCTTTTTCTGCAGCCCCAGTTATAAATGAACAGGAATCCTCTATACTGAGTGTTCCTTTTCATTCATAACTTGTGGAGATTGTATGTATACCATGTCCACAATCATGAATGAACAGGAAGTGATGTAGATCACTTCCCATTCAATCATAATTGGGGACACAATAAACATACTATGTCCTCAATTATTTACAAACACTCAGCGATCACTGATTGCTAGTACCCACTCTCCATCCTGACATGCTGGAGGCTGAGCGAGCAGAGAGGAGAGCTCGAACTCCTCTGACAGCTGTCTCCGCCCCCACACCGCTCTCCTGATCTGTCACAGGAGGCTGAGCGGGAGGAGAGACGCCAACATATGGTCAGCCTAATCTCTATGCATCTATATGAGTCTATTGACACCTTTTATCTGCAGTCAGTTTAGAAAAAATATAAGTCAGGCGCGTCCAGGAATTGATTTCAACTTCTAAATGCACCAAAATGCATGTGAACACAAGATGCTTTATTTGCAGAAACCTCCTTGGCTACTCCAATGGACTGTTTCAATGGACAAAGGACACTGATGAGGCATCTAGATGAATGCCATCAGCGTTTTTTTTTTTCTTTTTTTAATCGGATGGCTTGAACCGTACACAGAGCTCAAGCTTCTGACTCCGAGTGAGAGGTTTGTTGTTGCTCTGACCCCACTATGTTAGATTATACACAGCAGTGGGGAAGCCCGCTGCTGTGTAACCTGACCTAGCTGTTAGAAGACAAATGAAGCGCCACCTGTAATTAACCACCTCAGGGCCGGCTGAGAGGTCTCTAGATCTGAGCGTGCGTCTTTAGACGTCCGCTCAGACAGGCCCCCTCGTGCGCGAGCGGGAAATGGCCGGTACTTAAAAACAGGCAGCGATGCCTGTTACCATACAAGCGGAGTCCCCCCCGCTGATCACGGGCTCCGCTGTGCCCGGTGCGAGCCCGGGATCAGCAGGTCGCCTGTGTCACAGGGGATCAGAGGGAGCTCGGTACACGAGCTCCCTCCGGTCCCCTCTCCTCTGCAAGAATGCGGAAGTGTTGTATAATACATGACTTCCACATTCTTGTGTCACTCTCCATCTTCAGAAGCTAGAAAGAAGCTGATGGAGCAGATCTGTGCTTCATCAGCTTCTTTTGGGGGGACCTGTCACATATTTTGCCGTCATATAGGGGAGTTTAATTAGCCCACGTATGTGATAGCAATAAAGTTTACAGTAGTGGGTCTCCGAGCGCCAACAATCATTCCACGTTCAAAGTCTGTTAAATCGCGTTGTTTACCCATATCTTCAGAAAAAAATCACTTCTACTGTCGTGGTAAACAACTTGCTTCCCTATTTATAATGGTCTGGCCCTCTAGCAACTTCAGCGCCAAATTATAGCTAATTTGCCTACAAACGCCAGGTGGTCATAATAATCTGGCCACTCAGTGTATAGGTTTATGAGATTTGCAGATCATTGCATTCTGGTTTTATGTAGATTTGACACAGAGTTCCAACTGTTTTGAAATTGGGGTTGTGATAAAGAAATGTGTGGATTAGACAGCAGAGGATGCTCTCAGTAGCTCATTGTAATTATGCTTTTTAAATAATATAATATCACACATACATTGCATTGTATTCAGGTAACGGACAGTAAGGAACAATTTACAGTAGACTGTAAGAACATGGCGAACAGCAGAGTTACGACTGTGCATAGGCCTGTTCACCACATTTGCGGGCAGCTACTGCGCATGCGCAAATGGTAGCTACTGCGCATGCGCAAACGGCACATGGCGCACAGGAAGTGACTTGCTCTGTCTGGGAATTATCCTATTTAAGCTGGCCCAACTCCCAGGATCTTTGCTGAGTGGTCTTTCAGCTTGAGTGTATGTTCCTGTATCTTGCCTGTTGCCATATCATCATCGACCGGATTCCTTGACCTTGCCTGATTGCTGCCTGCCTCCGACTTCTGCTTGTCCCCGGATTCTCCTTTGCCTGCTCCTTTTCGTACCTTGCCGCCCAATTGTTGCTGACCCTGGCTTGCCTGACTCCGCTCTGCTCCAGCCGCATCAGCACCTGCTTCCTGCCTCACCGAAGACGGACCTTAAGGACCTGCCCAGGCCCAGTGTCCTGCATCGTCTGGCACCGGTGCTGCCCGTTGTTTCCCCACCTCCTGTCTCCACATTCAGGGGTGTGGAACTCGTGCTGCAAAGGAGGCCTCCTCGCAACACGGCTCCCCACCAGGTACGTGATAGTACCACTTTCCTGCCTTTTGCTGAGTTTGCTTATAACAACTCTGTGCATTCTGCCACTGGCCAATCACCCTTCTTTGTCAACGTGGGATTCCATCCACCCTTTCCTCCCTTTAAAGGCTTGGCCTCTCCAGTTCCGGCGGTACATGAAAGGGTCCGGTTCCTCCGGTCCAATATCAAGATCCTGCAGGATTCTATTGCCAGAGCGCAGCGCTCCAACAAGCGCTACTTTGATAAGAAGAGGAGGGGGGATTTGGATCTGCAGCCAGGAGACAAGGTCTGGTTGTCCACGCTGAATCTGAAAATGGCTTGCCCCTCTAAAAAGCTTGCCCCGAGGTTTGTGGGACCATTTCCTGTCAAGCGGAGGATCAATCCTGTGGCCTATAAACTTACCTTACCTGCTTCCTACCGGATCCACCCCGTGTTTCACGTTTCCCTGCTCAAACCGGCCGTGGTGGACCCTTTTCCCAATTGGGATCCTGGGCCCCCGGCCCCTACCATCATTGATGGTGGTGAGGAATACGAGGTTGAGTCCCTCCTTGATTGTCGAAGAAGGGGGGGGCGTTTGCAATTCCTTGTCAAATGGAAAGGCTATGGGCCGGAAGAGAACTCCTGGGAGCCGGAGTCGAATTTGCATACCCCACGCCTCATCCGGAAGTTTTTTCTAGAGCATCCTGAGACCCTTGCCCGGTTGGGCATCCGGAGGCTGCCCGTTAGGGGGGGGGCACTGTAAGACCATGCCGAACAGCAGAGTTATGACTGCGCATAGGCCTGTTCACCACATTTGTGGGAAGCAGGGGCTACTGCGCATGTGCAAGCGGCAGCTACTGCGCATGCGCAAACGGCAGCTACTGCGCATGCGCAAACGGTAGCTACTGCGCATGCGCAAACGGCACATGGCGCACAGGAAGTGACTTGCTCTGTCTGGGAATGATCCTATTTAAGCTGGCCCAACTCCCAGGATCTTTGCTGAGTGGTCTTTCAGCTTGAGTGTATGTTCCTGTATCTTGCCTTTCAGCTTTAGTGTATGTTCCTGTATCTTGCCTGTTGCCATATCATCATCGACCGGATTCCTTGACCTTGCCTGATTGCTGCCTGCCTCCGACTTCTGCTTGTCCCCGGATTCTCCTTTGCCTGCTCCTTTTCGTACCTTGCCGCCCAATTGTTGCTGACCCTGGCTTGCCTGACTCCGCTCTGCTCCAGCCGCATCAGCACCTGCTTCCTGCCTCACCGAAGACGGACCTTAAGGACCTGCCCAGGCCCAGTGTCCTGCATCGTCCGGCACCGGTGCTGCCTGTTGTTTCCCCACCTCCTGTTTCCACATTCAGGGGTGTGGAACTCGTGCTGCAAAGGAGGCCTCCTCACAACTCGGCTCCCCACCAGGTACGTGATATAGACACTTGTTCAGGACAAGGGTACAGTTCTTATGCACAGGAGAATATATAACGCTTACTTTTCTTAAGTCCCAGTGGACTGCTTCTTTCACTTTGCAGTAAAGACATTGCTAATTTACTGAACAGCTCTTCTAGGGTGGAGGCTGATCATCTAGCGTTTTCTTATAGCATCTGGCATCACAGCTGCCCAGTCTTTTCTGGTCTCAAACCCACTTTCAGCTGAGGGATGAGGCCTAATTGTCCCTCCCTAGGTACATTTCCTCCAACAGGGGCCTTCTTGTGAAGCAGATTGTGTTATTTATTAATCTTGTGAGCTCTCCCAAGATGGAACCCAGAGCCCATGCATTCTGTACTCCCCCTAGTTTTAGAAGTAAATGGTGGTCATTTGACTGCTCAGTTTACAATAGAATGAAAGAGGAAAGTGAATTAGTGATCAAAGGATCGCTACATCGCCTTTCAAACAACTAACCCTAAGGAGCAACATCATCGATGTTAAGTATAGCAGATGCTGCACTTGATCCCAACTGCCTACAAGCTCCCTGTGTACCGCTATAACAAATTATATAAATATAGATTAGAATTTTATAGAAACATTGTTTTTTAGGCATTACCACATACTGATAGGATCGTTCTCATTAAGCTGATCTCTTTTATATGTATATCTAATAACTTTGAGTCTATGTGGTCACCTAAAAGGAAAGGAGCAGTTGCAGAAATCCCGAGCTACTAATAATGGTTCCCAGAAAATATGTTTGATGTTGTGAGTTCAGCTGACTGGAAAAACATACAAAAAAGGTTTAGCAAGTTGCCCCATGGACTGCAGGCACTGCAATGCTGCGTACAGTCATGCGAGAAAGTAAAGCATGGAAATTGTTGACTGTTTCAACATATATTTGAACAGGCAAACATTAAATCTTCATTCATTACACAGAAGAAAAATTGGTCTTCTCAATCATTTATTAAAAAAAAAATATCAATAGATGTAATGGTGGACTGTGGAAAAAGTAAGTATATACTTCTATCTTCACACGTTGGTATTGACCCCTAGAGCAGAAATTACTTTTTTTGCATGACTGCCCACCACACTCTGGCATTGACTTGGTGAAGTATTTGACCACACCTCCATTCAAAATTGCTTAATTTGCAATTGTGAGTTTCCTTATATAAACTGTCTAAATCTCCCCCACATTTCAATGGGAATCAAATCAGAGCGCTGACTAGGCCAGTCCATAACTCTGCATATCTTCTTTTTCAGTAGTTCATTGGTGAATTTGCTAGTGTGCTTTGGATAATGTTTGTGTTGAAAGATCCATTTTCAATTCAACTCATCAAACATACTTTGATATGATACAGAATTCATAGTTGACTTGATGACAGCAAGCTGCCTAGGCGCTCAAGCAGAAAAGCAACCCCAAATCATAACATTTCCACCACCAAGCTTCACAGTTTGTATGAGGTTCTTTTCCTGAAATGCTGTCTTTGGTTGGTGCCAAATATTTATATCTTTGATTTTTCAGTCCATAGCACATTGTTCCAAAAGTCCTGGTCTTTATTTATATGTTCAACGGCAAACTGTAGTCTTGCTCTAATGTTTTGTTGGACAACAAAGGCTTTTTCTGGCACATATTAAAATTGATGCAATCTCTTTCTGATGCAGATACACTTTGACACCAGCTGTTGCATTTAGGGTTGAGCATCCATATGCATTAGGCACAATAGTGGATGAAGGCTTGTAGATACTGCTACAGTATCTGTATTAGAGTGATGGCAGTGCAATTGTTTATTACACCTGTGATTTGGTCCAGGCCCGCTACTGCAATTTTCATTTTCCCAGTGGAGATCAGAGCGATGTCCAGGGGATGCTACAGCTGCACTGGGCATTTGCTGGGGGGATGTTTATTCACAAATGGTGGTTGGGAAGGGGTTAAATGAGGAGCCACAGGCTTCTAATGTTGAAAATATGTTAATGAAATCTGCTCTATTTAATGGTCAGAGACTGTAGACATACTATAGGAGTAGTCAGAGATTGCGAACATGCAATAGGAGTTGCTGGAGACACATGAGACTGCTAGAGATGACTACTATCAGCTATTTACAAATCAGTGCTTCAACATTTGTGCACCCCACAGCCTCCTTAAAAAATACCTGTGCCACATATGACATTTCACTCAGCAAGATCAATTATAAATAAATCAGAGGAAACAACATACAAAGAGAAAAGAGAGCTCAGAGAGCACCCAAAGGTACTGTAGATAGTATGAAAAAACTATTAACTAACTAAACAAACTACTACAACAAACCACTAACTACTAGCCAGTCAGAATATATTTCCTTCACTGGTTTAAGTAAATACCAAAACAGATCACTGTCTGTAGGGACCCAAAGGGCCACAGTGTAAAAGGGTAGCATGTTGCCACAGGTTGGGCACCAAGGCTCTACATGCTCAGTGACATAACAGTTTCCTAGAGGATCTTGGGAGGCAGACCTCGGAAGAGTTTGGAAGGACCGATTAAAGTAATGTGTCAATGATTGAATGTTCAGCCCCTATGTACTTTTGCATCTGTTCCTCTGATGGATGGGTTGATACTGTGGAGTGTCCATACTATGAACAGTGTATAAAAGGTTTTACCTGAACAGAGGTAGACAAGAGTGGGACTGTTTGGTACAATATTTGTTGATGACAATGAAAGACATCTCACTGTCTACTTCTGGGTTGCTTTCAGTTCTTTCAGCGAACACACGAACTGTCAGGGCGTTTGGTGGGCTGTTCACCCACCGAGCCCCCACAAGGCACTGTGCTTGGTTAAAGCCTTGCACCTGACCACAGATCAGGTGCAAGACTTTGCCCAATTAGGGCACAGTACTCTGTAAGGGCCATGGTTGAGCAAAGTAATGATGACTTTGCCCAATCAAGGCTCACCTGTCAGATGGCATACAACTGTAAACAGTTGGGCGGAGCTAGCTGTCACCACTCGCTCTGCTCAATTGTTTATATGTTGGCATCTGTCAAAATGCCATTCTGCGTCAGGAGTTCGTCGCGGACGGGTTGGTGGCCGTCTTTTTTTAAAATTATTATTTCCATTCATTTTTTCTTGTTTTGTTTTTTATTTTGTCGAATTGTCGTCATTGTAGACAACGCTGGACGTCGTCGGTGGATTTATTTATTTTTTTCAAATAAAAGACTTGCCAAATACTTGTCTTTTGGTTTTTTTTTTTCAATTAAAGGATTTTTTCAAAAGTCTGGCCTCCTTTTTTAAACTTACATGCACCCCTTACTCCTTCACAAGGGGGGGCCGCATCTGGGTGCCCCTTTAAGTAAGGGGTACCCTGATGTTAATAAGCCCTCTGCCTGCAACCTCACAACCAACGTCCCAGGGCTTGTGGGGAAGAGGCCCCTGTCCTCATCGGCACGGGGACAAGGTGCTTTTCCAGGGGCGACCCTGAATGTAATATCACTTTAAGTTACTGTGGGAGAAGACAATAGGCCTAAATACCAGTCTGATATAATAGAAGGGGCTGGCAGAGTCAGTCATGTGGCTGATTGCTCCGTTGTAAAAAGAAAACTCTGGGTGGCATAGTACCATATGTAGTGGGGGGTAGGCTTTGCAGAATAACAAGATACGAGGAGGGTATTCACACATTTCTGGAAACTCCATGGGCCCAAAAAACAAAGAATGAGGAAGATGGCCTAAAGCTCTGTAAGGTGGAGCTACAGAATAATTAACCCTTTATGTGTATGCAAAGTAGGGCTGGTACTGATTAAAATTTTTGTGTTCGATGAATCATAATTTTTTTTAATCGATTAATTTCGATTAATTATAACGCACATACAGATCCAATTACATTGGCCTATACACATACAGCACAGCAATGAAGTAATAAAATGAACTAGGATCACACTAATCCGGCACGTTATTAATCTCACGTGCCCCACTCAATATGGCCGCCGGTTGAGTGGGGCAACTCAGAATAATAATCCTAGTTCATTTTATTACTTCATTGCTGTGCTGTTTGTGTATAGGCCAATGCCTTGGCTGGCGCTCGTGCACAACAAGTTTCTAGGGCAAACCTCTTAGTTGTAACGAAACCGGAAGTCAGGCGGTCTCAGAACTCGATAAGTTCTCAGTGTCGACAGATCACCGGCCCAAGTGGCTCCGTTGGCTAACGAAGGGAAGGGGTCCTGGGACATCACCGACATCGACGTCACCGGACTCCTCCCCCTTCCCTTCGTTAGCCGACGGAGCCACTTGGGGAAGGGGGAAGGAGTCCGGTGACGTCGATGTCCATGACGTCACCGGATCTCCGACGGGACTCCCGGAAGACCCGGATGCCGGTGGAGAGGTGAGTGTTTTAATTACTGATTAAAATAATTTTAATCGATCAAAAATTTTAACGATTATTCGGGTAATTAATCGTTAATTTCCGCAGCCCTAATGTAAAGGCTTTTAAAAAATTTTTAGAGTAGTGAAGGGTTAGAAATTCTGTAGTGTTTTAATTTCTGCCTGTGTCCCCACTGGGAAGATTCAGCCCATTATTTGTCCTGATGACCATTACTACCGAGACAGATAGTATGGGAAATACAAACATTTTGGAGAAAGAGGTAAGGGTAAATCGTCTAATGGGAACACCTGCTCCTGTGACAGCGCTCTAAGAGGGTAACTCTGTTCACCCTGGAGAGATGTCCTCTCATTTCCTGTTACATCCCTAAGACAGGACGTGAAAAAAAATCTCAGGATAGAGGCAGCGAAAAGTAACCTGATAGGTGTTGGAACCCTTCCCTAAAAGTTTTGGATTTACATATGTTTTAGGAAAGCCCTGAATAAGGTGTTTGAAAGTGCTCAGCCTTGTTCCTCCTCAATGTTGCTAGTGGCAATGGACAAAATGGTATTTGATTTTGAAAGCAAACAACCCAAATATAATTCTAAACTTTTTTGTAACAAGTAGCTAATACATTCCACCAATGTTTGTGTCTTAAATACGTGGTACAATGAAATTAGAGTGCAGCCTCACATTATTGCGTTTAAAGCAGGGGTGAGGTGATGAGGAATGGATTTTGGCTAGCGTCCACAGCTGCTATGAATATCTTGAGTAGTGATATGGGCTTTTCATGGATTAAGCTGAAACAAACTTGTTGATATAAGCCACAGCAATTTTCCGAAATGCTGTTTCACACCAATAGGCTGGAACAAAACCCAAACATATTAAATTAAACACTGAACAATTTGAATTTGTTTCTCTTTTAGTTAAAGAACAAGCCTTGCAGTATGGCAAGTAACTCTTATCTGGAGTTGCAATATGAAGAACATCCACAAAAGGTCAGTGCCATATGACATAATTTGTAAATGTTTTCTCACCAAAGTTAGTAGTAGGCCAAGTTTTGGCCACTAGTAATTAGGTATTAATATTATTGTGATATGTTTACCTGAAATCATAAACTATGCCTCGGTTTCTGTCATTTAGAAAAACATTATTTTAAAATGTATTTTAAAATTACAGCAATACTGACAATCTGTAAAAGATATGATAGCGACCTACTTGCATTGCTTTGGTCTTCTAAATGCTTATTTTTGAAGTGGAACTGAACTCAAAATATGAATATTCTGCTATGTTATTGAGAACAGTTAGAAACGTTAATTGTGCCAAAGCAGTACCTACTTTTTTTTTCTTGCATCCTTAAAAAAGAAAAAAGCAGTGCACTTCTTCATACGTAAGGGTGTCTTTGCACTCCTGTGCATACAACCTCACAGCTATATATCTGCAGTGTGAGATTTAAGGTAGTGCTGCCCGTTAATGATAATTTCCTGATATTTGGTAATATCACTACTCTTGCTCACTGTTCTGTAGGCCGGAGGCTCTGACATGAAGAAGCAAAGCCCTGCCTTTACTAAGATGGTTGCTCACACACAGAAACACAATGCCGAACAAAGCATGTTAAGCCAGTAATGAGGGGATGGTCCACTGCAGGGTCCTATGCCCTCTGCTGCCTTTTTTGATTACAGCTTCCACAATACAGCTCCTCTTTAAATGTTATAACCTCAAAAATCAAAAAAATATCCTCCCTTAAATTTGCTATACAAGGGTAAAAAATCCTATCTCAGAGGCTGGAATGAGGACATTATATGTCATGCACAGAGTAAGGGTGCAGAGACCATATTTTCAAAAACAAACACTGACACATGTTATTATTTTTTTTGCAGAATAATGATTATTTGTAAGAAGTCTTGCACTTCTAAATATTTCCCCTAGATCCATATGTTTGATTACAGTTCTGCTTTAAAGGGAAACAGTCACCTTGTCCTTGCAGAGCAAAGAGACCATGTGTTTGTAAGAACAGAGCATTTCTGGGTTCACAAAAGCAGCCTTCTTTGTGTTAACCCCCGGTGTTTCTCAAGTTTAAGGTAAAAACAACTAACCTAATTGATGCGCAGGGTTAGTGGTGTTTACCTAAAATTCTTAGCCTGAGTATCATTCAGGGTTAATGTTAAAGGCCCATTCACACTGTTGCGCTGCAATGGTGCACATCTGCGTTGGTGCATACATGTCAATGCATACTGTGCCGCTCATTACCATCCAGTCTATTGACTTAGACTGGGCTGTCAAATGCACTAAAAAAGGTGCATTTATCATTTTTGGCAGCAGTGTATGTGATGGCAAGTCCCCCTCTCCCTCCAGGCACTGAAGTAGGTGACTGAGAGATGCCAGAGCTAAATGGAGAATTGTGGCCCATGTGCAGTTGATAAGATACCGCACATTTTCATTGGATGAAATTGAGTGGTGCCGGAGCTCAGTGAAGAATTGCAGTGCATGTGCCCTGGAGCACAGCATCTGGGGACCAACAATGCCAGGGAACATCAACTATTTGACTGGCAATGTCGGCCCGATGCAGAAGATTGGGTCAAGTTTGGATGAGCAGCAGGATCACCAAGTACTTTCTCTTTATAATCTAGGGCTAATGTCAATGTGCATGTGTGGAGGAATATTGGTGATGGTTTGTCATTTTTGCTTGGAGTTCAACATAAGTGTATGTATAGCCAAACAGTTGTTTTTTGTTTGTTTAGGGAAGGAGTAGAACCTCTGTCAGGTTTTTATTGCTGTCTGTGCCTCTGTTGGGGAGAATCATCTTCTCTGTTTGTCCTGGTGACCAGGCTGTTATCACCAGAACAAGAGGTTAACAAAAGTCCTCCAATGGGGCACCTGTTGCAGTGACAACTGCCTAAGAGAGAGGTTCCCCTCATTTTTTTAGAAACTTCTTCTTATTTCCTTTTATGTCAAAGTGAAATTTCTGCATTGGGACACAGGTAGCAAAAAACATTTATTGGTTGTAGGGTACAGAAAGAAATTCAGTATGAGCTATTTACACTGTAAGAATATAACATTTGGTAGTAGTTATCACTACCTAATTGGTTTATAATAACAAAAATATGTATCACATAACTCAATAAGTATGCAGTGAGTTTTATCTGTACATTTGGATACACTTTGAAATGTATACAATCAATAATTTGGCTTTTCTGATCTTGTCTACAGGTGAATGAGGCAACACCTTTCAATTTGGGTGAATGCAGTAAGTTGCATACTTATACTGGTTACATTTTATGTGGGTGTTGTTTCTATTAGGCCCCAGTGCCTTCTACTATTCTGAAAAGACATCTCATTTCACTAATGAAGAATGCCCTGAAGAATGGTGCTTTATGCCTTCAATCAATCAAAGCCTTCTTTTAAAGGAAACATTTCATGCGAGAAACATGGAGGCTGACATTGCTATCTTTTCATTCTGCAAAAGTTAGTTGCCTGACTGTCATGTTACTTTTTCTTCAATGCTTTGTGTCACTAATCCAAAACAAGCACATAGTTCTGACCCTGCTCCTACTTTCCCGATAAGCATATTTGTTCTAGGATAGTGACTCAAAAAGCATATTTGGTCAGCATAAAAACAAAGCAACTAGCATTTTCTGGAGGATAGCAGTGGCATCCCAGAATTTCATCTAGGAAGGGTTTGCGTAAAAAGCTGCTGGAAGCTGATTGGCTGCTACAGTTAACAAGAATGCATTTCTTTAGAACAATTTTTACACAAGGCTTTAATTTGTTGCAAACTATATATATTGTGTCCTACCCACTCCAGAGAAACACAAATGCTTCAGATAGTTGTATGTGAATGTTGTTCTGTGGCCTGGACTGGAAACATACTGGACACTGATCACCAGCATCATAAAATGTAATGAGCATCATCCAGAGGTAGACAAATTCAGCTGGAAAAATTGCAAAGGTTTTTTTGAAACACACGTGCATTAAAGCTTAACTCTGTGATAAGCAAATATTGTCTAAATACAAGAAGCATGTGTGTTCTTCCTTGAATCGTGGTGTGCTTTGTGTATTCCTTCCAGATCTGTTCTGTAATTCAGTGTGGTGTGAGACTTTACCTCTATGCAGTAGCTTCTTGTAATAAATCACTGCTGCCCTCTCTCCTTATGCAGGGTGACTGGTCTTGTCTCCTCCCCCCCCCCCCTGTAGTTTTCTGCAGGCAGCCTGTAGTGGGTGGAGCCTACTGGGCCTCTCCCACAGTAGAGCACTGTGATAATGTCACTGTCAATAAGGCATTTTCTGCATACAAAGTGGATTTTTATCCTTTGTGGCTATTGAGAAACATATTTAAATTAAGGTTTTTGTGCACCAAGTTCAGTTTTAACAACATGAAGATGATTTCAGGTGTAACATTTGCTTCAACTGCCTACATTATCATAAATGTTCAAATGTAGAATGTTAAAGGTTATCATGTGTGCACAGCTAAATAAATATACCAAAATGGAATAAAGGGGCCACCATTCACACCCTTCGTGATCTACCAGCATCAGCTTTGAGAGCTACTGGTAGATCATGATCTATCTAATGGGCACCCCTGGTTTAGAGTAAACCATTAATTTTGGCCCTAGAATTATTGCTCTGACTCTGGCACCCAATATGTGACATAGGGTGACTCACAAGCTCTTAAGGTCCCGGGCCCTTGCAGGAAAAGTCATTAAATAAAAACTCTGGGCAAATAAACAACTTACCCTTGCAGTAGGGCTACCCCCACACTGCAAGGGTTACGTGCTTGTTTTGGAATAGGGGCTGGAATAAAGCAAAATTACTTACCTGATCCCAACTCCCTCCAGGCTGCTAGACCGATCCCCACAGCCTCTTCCCCCTCTTCTCTCCGGTGATCTAAGAACCGCTGACATCATCACATCTTATGCAGGTCTATTGATCTGCATTAGCCATGAGGATGCCAATGAACATTCTATAGCCAGAGCAGAGGGGCAGAAAGGTGAGTGCTGACGGTTGCCAGACCAAGGATCAGTGAAGTAAAACTGCCTAATTTGAGCCCCCTAGACAAAATGAGCACTTAACTCTTGCAGTGTGGGGGTAGCTTCTTTGAGTTATTCTTTGGTAACTGAAATCTATTTACCTCTGTAGTACCTATACAAACTGTGTTATTGAATCTTGGAGAGAATTCAGCATAGCCTATTAGAAAGCAATGGGTGTTTTAGCTAAAGAAAATGAAGTTTCTGCATTAGTTTGCCTTTGTTGTCTGTTAGTATTTCTTCTAATGTCTCACTCTCTCACTTCACTATTATTCACGGTCACATACAAAGTGTATTTGTTAATTAACAGTGCTCACTTCTGTCCATATTTTTTTCTGAACTTTTACTTTATCTCAGGTATCATAGGTCAACAGGCAGCAGTGAGAGTAATTTATGTGATTTAAGTGTGATAGATTTTCACATTGGCAAGTGAAGAGAGGCAAAAGGTGTATGTGTGATAGATTTTTTTTACACCATCTGGACAAAGAAGGAGAGTCAGACGCTGAGGTGTGTAAGACAGTATACGCAGAAACAAACCCATAGAGGCTACTGTACATGCACAAGGATTTACATGGTTGGTATGCTTGGGTCAGAATCTTAGTCCTGGATGTACAGTAGATGCTGACGTTGGATGATGACTGAAGGATTGTGTCAACCTTCTAAGAGAAAAATAAAAAAAAGGCATTGTAAGGAAGATCCCTGTGATCACAGGAGGTAATAAATACTAGTGTCACACTTACAATACTTAGCATGAATGTACATGAAATAATATCTTTGAGGCTAGGTTCACGTTAATCTCAGATCACCATAACACTACAGACCAGCCAACATTCTTTGTTCTTTGCTGCTGAGAATTATGCAGTTCTTGGAAGAAAGGCCTGCATGTGCGATACCTATTTTTCTTGACAACACATTTTCTTTGAGGATCTTTCTAGAAAAGGACAACGTGGTACAGTCTTTCTGCACTTGGAATAACTTGGCAATTTGGACCGATCTTTGAATATTAATGCTTCCTAGGTACTTAACTATTATTCTTTGTTTTCAAATGACTGCTGTGCATGAGTATTATGTAAATGTATTATAAGTAGTATTTTACATTTTCAGGAGGAAGTCACCAGCCTAACATAGAGAATACAGCGCAACCTATTAAGCTTATTGTGAAGTATGGAAATCTGGAAGAGCAAACGGTAAAATGAAGTGACTTGGTGAATTAGAATGAGAGTTTCACATTATTAGAGGGTGTATACATTGTTAAAAAAAATATAGTGCGCGTCTTTGTACAATACAATACAATACAAATAACCTTGATAAAATCTTGGGATAACCCCACAGCATTTTGGAGTGTCTCATTAAAGTGTATGTGAACCTAAAGGTACATAGTTGGAGATTAGATTCCTTTGCCTTTACACACCTGGCTACTTTTGTGCCCCAGGCAAGAACAGAAAATTGTGCCCCCGCTGATGTTTTATTGAGGTGGTCATTGGGGGCTCTCTGTGCTCAGTGGGGGCTCTCAGTGCGGCCGATGTGACCCTGGTAGTTCTGCCACTGGCATGATTATCAACCACTGTGGGAGGGAGCTGTGGAGTGTTGGCCTGCTGCATGCTGGGAGCTGTAGCCCCAGGAGGCAATGTCAGTGCCTTGGTGGTTAATGGGGCCCCCTTCCTCCTGTTAGTGCCCCCCAAGTTTGGTCATTGGGGGCTCTCTGTGCTCAGTGGGGGCTCTCAGTGCGGCCGATGTGACCCTGGTAGTTCTGCCACTGGCATGATTATCAACCACTGTGGGAGGGAGCTGTGGAGTGTTGGCCTGCTGCATGCTGGGAGCTGTAGCCCCAGGAGGCAATGTCAGTGCCTTGGTGGTTAATGGGGCCCCCTTCCTCCTGTTAGTGCCCCCCAAGTCGCGGAGCTAATAGAGCCGCAGCTGTGACCGGGCCCTGGAGTTTCCCGCCACTTGGGTGGGCCTGGACAGTCTGCAGTCCTCTGGCAGATCTCTCTCTCCTCTGGTCCCATGAAGATCACAGCGGTCTATCCAAAACACAAAATTGACTCAGGCTTTAACAGCACAAAAAAAGAAGACCACAAGTTCATGGACCTATTTAAATCTCTGTGTTTTTCTGCAGAGCATGTTTACGTGAGTTTTACAAACAATAATATTCATCCCTATGAAAGAAGCACTTGCTGAAACCTCACCTAAAATTTAGCAAACTTTTTCTTTTACTTATCATATTAAAGTGTGCCACAGGAATCTATGACAATCCACAACATTCAACATTACATCAGAATAAACATAGGGGAAAAAATAACATTAATAATCTCAACATCACATTTAGAAAGAAAGGATGTGAAAGTATACATTTACTAAGCTGTAGTTTGCAAAAACTGCAATTTGATCACCACTCCAAGCTCACTCCGGTGATGGACTACAATCTCATGTTTAGTTTACTAGTTTGTATTGAGATTGTAGTCCATCACAGAAGCGAGCTTAGAGCGGTGGCTACTTTACAACACACAGAGTAACCATGGGGAACAAAAGTAGTCACCCTCCAGAAGTCAGCATGAATTCAGATATGATTTGAGGATCTACAGCTGAGTGACACACAAATAAGACACAGTTTTGTTAATAGATAAGGTACTTACTTTTTAAGATATACAGTAATACCTTGGTTTACAAGTAACTTGGTTTGAGAGTGTTTTGCAAGACAAGCAAACATTTCTGAAAAAGTTTGCCTTGATATACAAGCAATGTCTTGCAATAAGAGCAAAATTTTGTAGAAAAGCACCACCGAATAAGGCTGAAGCAGTGCGAGCGATGAGTCTGTTTAACGACAATGCAATGTCACATTGGATAGATTCCTTGTTAAGGTTTCACGAAATGAAAAAGATTCCATTGAGTCAAGAGATAGCAGTGATTCCGTTAGTGATAGTGAAAGTCGTCCTAGACAATAATCCTCCTCTCTCTTGTCCCCCTCACACCAGCCACGAAGGTACCGGTAATTGGCTTATTTTCTTTATATTTTGTACAGTATTATATTACTGTATTGTATTGTAATCATTTTTATATGAATATTTTTGGGTTGTGGAACGAATCATCTGAATTTCCATTATTCCCTATGGGGAAATTTGCTTTGATATACAAGCGCTTTGGATTACAAGCATGCTTCCGGAACGAATTATGCTCGTAAACCAAGGTATTACTGTAACTCCTGAGTTTAGTGTCACTTGAATCTTTACCTCACCAGGCTTATAAGGCATAAATGCTACTGACTGCACTCTTATGCAGTGCAGTGACGTGCGATACCTCTTGCTCCGGGTGAGGCATTCCCCAGCCACGCCCCCCGCCAGACGAATACCCACTCCCAACCCAAGCTAGTGTAAAGGGGGAAGGGAGGAGACAGGGAGGAGACAGGGAAGAGCCTCCCTGTCCCTCGCTTGTTCCTCACTGCTGAGGCGCTCCGTCCATGACAGGTTTCACAGCGGGGAGGATTTCCCTGTTGTAACCCGTTAGATGCCGATCTGAATGGAGAAAAAGCTGTCAGCTTTAGACATGAAGCTGACAGCTTTTTCCTCCATAATTCTAGGTGAGGCTCTGCCTCACCTGCCTCTCCTGACTGCACGTCCCTGATGCAGTGTAGACCCACTCTCCACTGCATGGCTCTCTACAACACAACCGATGATCTTCTAATTTAAAATTGTTTAGCTTAAAAATTCTAAAGGCCAAGGCATGTCACCCCTTTTCTGAAGTGCACACTTGCCTCTTGTAGCCTGTTTTTTTTCTACAACCTTTCAGCAGCTAGGACACAGTTCAAGATAAATGTAAGCTACAGAGATGAAATTAACTAATTTTAAACTTCTAACAAAGGTGGTAATCTCTTGACTCTTCAGCAAGATTATTTTGGGGTGTTAACAAACACTACATGTGAATTCAGTTGGTGTTTCGGCCTGAAAGTACATACTTTTAGCATTAATCTTTTTCTTTTGCTGTTTTCAGGCGGATGTACTCTCTGCTCCACTACGTGCAAGAGAACCAAAGCTAGATAACTTAAGTGTAACAAAATCTCTCCAGAATGCAGCAGGAGATAAGTTACCTAAGCTTTTTTATTTTGCCCTTAATGGTCGCAGATCCCTGCCAGCGGGAAGTCTTTTTGAAATGCCGCTCTCTCAACAATCCCATTCATTGAATTGTCAATTTTTGATCTTAATTGCTCTTAACTGCTGGACTGGATCTACAGGTTCTTCAGTCAAGGTTTGTTTCCAATGGCATGAATGTCCCAAAAATCTACTTGAAGCTTGGATATTAATTATTTATCATATATAGAATGTCTACCTGTATGGTAAAAGCTGGAGCCAGTAGCACAGCTTAAAGCAGATGATAACCCTAAATGAATGAAAAGACTCTAAATGAAATAAAATAAGTTTTCATCTTTTTTTCATTCGTTGTTGCATTTGAGCTTTGTTGATCTCTTTCCATACCACCAAAGCCACTAGTAGTCTACTGGGAGAGTGTGTTACAGAGTGGCAATGCTGGAGGACAGTTAAGAGACAGGGACAACATGTTGTCACCCTATAACAGTAAGTGTCTGCATAAGGACCATACTGGCAGGTTATCTTACAATGACAGTAATAAACACAATCATCCTTAGTCTAGTGTGACCTCTGTAAACTGTAAGGTTTGTTTGTGCAAGAGCATTATTCATATTATCAGAAAATAAAATATCATTATGGTTATTATTATTAGTGCTATTATAACTTTTATCCTCAGCACTGCTCCCTAGCAGTGTGCTGACTATGCTGACAGCTCTCCAGCTTCTGTCCTTTATACATACAGTACTTCATGTTAAGATCAGCGGCACATATTTTCAAGTTGACACTGCCAGCTGCTACAGAGAGCGTTACCCATAGAGCCCCAAAGTTTTGCTATGGGGCCCCATGATTGGTAGTTCATGTTGATTTCCTCAACATGTGGCATTGTACTGAGAAAGGTTATTCTTTATTGTCAGGAGGGGGTTAAACATTTCATTAATAAAGATAACAATGTACTTGTTGAAAAATAAGTGTCTCTTTCTTATGGCTTAGATAAAGATCAAACCAAATTTAGATGCTTATATTTCAGGAGGTAATTTTACAGGATTCACAAACTTTTTCTTGTAACTGCCTGCGGATTAATAAACATGTATATGTGTGTATTTAACAGGAACTGAAGAAGGGGATTCATGATTTACTTGAAAAATGCAATATTAACAATGCTGAATCCATAGCTATGTCTGCTATAGGTACTGGTGCTGCTTTGGCATTTCCGCCTAATGATGCAGCTACTATAATTGGAGAAGCAACAAAAAGCTTTGTAGAAGGAAATCCAAATACTAGCATCAAAAAAATTCAGATTGTAATGCAGCAGCATCGTGAAAATGAGCCACTTTTCATTGTAAGTATATTCTTATGTGTGTTTGGATTATTAGCACGCAAAGAGGTGTAGTTATAGTAGTAGCTGTTGGCTCTGTAAACCTCTGCCTTTTAGATTTGCACCACATTATGAGCACTAGCTGGAGCAGAGGATCATATAGTGTTCCAAGGTTCCATCTAGTTATCCTCCGCTCCATCTAGTTATTCTCGGCTTCATTTAGTGCTCCTCAGCTCCATCTAGTGTTCCTTGGCTACATCAAGTGTTCCTTGGCTCCATCTAGTGCTCTAGACTCCATCTAGTGCTCCTCAGCTCCATTTAGTGCTCCTCAGCTCCATCTAGTGTTCCTTGGCTCCATCTAGTGCTCCTGTATTTCCATGTAGTGCTCCTCAGCTCCATCTAGTGCTCCTGTATTTCCATCTAGTGCTCCTCAGCTCCATCTAGTGTTCCTTGGCTACATCAAGTGTTCCTTGGCTCCATCTAGTGCTCTAGACTCCATCTAGTGCTCCTCAGCTCCATTTAGTGCTCCTCAGCTCCATCTAGTGTTCCTTGGCTCCATCTAGTGCTCCTGTATTTCCATGTAGTGCTCCTCAGCTCCATCTAGTGCTCCTGTATTTCCATCTAGTGCTCCTCAGCTCCATCTAGTGTTCCTTGGCTACATCAAGTGTTCCTTGGCTCCATCTAGTGCTCTAGACTCCATCTAGTGCTCCTCAGCTCCATTTAGTGCTCCTCAGCTCCATCTAGTGATACTCGGCTCTATCTAATGGCCATAAGGTGTTGTGAATCTACAATAGAAACATATGCAGAGCTGTTCACTTTTACAAATGCACACTGGAGTGTATTGAAGTGCTTTGCATTAAATAAATGTGCATCAACTACATTTTAATATCTTGGTTCATTTTGATGGAGATGCTAGCTTACGCTTCATTGTGCTAAACCCTGGTGATGCAAAAGGATTTTCCATGTTCTGTTATTTGATGTCTGCAACCTGAAATGTGACTTTCACCAAACATTTACTGGTGATGAATCAGTCACTGTCATTTTGTCATGTACCTTAGGGGGAGCCTGAGATGACGATGTAATAAATGTTTTTTTCTATATAGGCCTTCAGGGAAACACTCTCTGCTATTGATTTTGGAAACCAAATCATTGTATGCAACGAACAAGGAGGTATGTTTTATACGTATGTAAGTCCAAATTGATTGTACAAAATCTTTAAAAAAATGAGGGGATCAAGTAGGAGTAGGGAGCTGCTGGACAGCTTCAAAATTGGCATATTTGTCCCCTAGGGTTTTTTTTCACATGCTTACCAGGCTAACCAACTGCGTTGTTGGAAAAATTCTGTTTACAGACCTGAATTTCTATAGCTCAAACTACAATTCCATTTGTAAAACAGTTAAAATAAATAAAAAAAAGCATCAGTTTAAACAATTTAGCCATTTAAAAAAAATGGTTTATTGACCTGTTTTTAAGGGTGTCCTGTAGTGCTCACCAGTGCTTGTGATAACTGGACTTTGTGTGTCCACTCTAATGGGAAATAAGATATACTTAAGAATCCCTCTCTATTCTATAAACAAGGGGGGATAATAAAAGGACACACATACAATTCCTGTCACTATTATTATTTGTATTATTATGATGTAAATACTGTGAGGGGAATTTATCAAAACTGGAGGAGACAAAATTTGGAGCAGTTGCCCATGGCAACTAATCAGCTCCTCTCTTCCGTTTGTTCAGTTAAGATTTGAAAATGACAGAGAGAAACTGATTGGTTGCCATGCACAGCTGCTCCAGATTTTGTCTGCTCCAGTCTTGATAAATTCCCCTCTATATCTGCCCATCTATGCTCAGCCTGAGTCCTTTGTCATTTTTTTCTATGTTTAGCCATAGAGATAGCTAACTTGTGTGGTTATACAGACTTCAAAATATCAACTAGGGTTATATATTTACACATGCATGTTTTTGTAGTTCGTTTTCCCAGGACGCAATGTGGAGACAGTATCCAAAAGCAAGTTGGAAAAATGTCAGTGTCTGTGGTTTATGATGACATATTGAAAGAGACTACACATGCCATTGTTAACTCTACCAACTTCGCACAGTGGAAAGAAGGCTGTGAGTACCCATTATCTTTCGATAATTTGACTTAGAAATTTGCAATATTTCATAACAGCTTCTTTAAGGGGTTGTAGTGTTCTGTAGATATTCTCTTTAACCACCTTCCATCCGGCTGTCGTAATAAACGGTCGGACTGTGGCTTCCTGGATGCATACCCTGAAGTCAGCCGAGTGCCTCAGGACTATTCAGCTGTCATCCAGGAGGTTCCCAGAAAGCTTGCGACAATTTACAGACAGTTTAGAGACAGAAAAATATAGAGACAGTTTAGAGACAATTCTCCTTATGAAGGCATTTAAGAATAACATCGCTACATACACTAGAAATAAGGGTTACAACAGTTTGAGAGATGCTGATGATGCAAGAACATTGATAAATTCCCCCCACTGTTCTTTGCTGTATGGAAACCCGAAAACATTTTCTCTGCTTGCAAAACCTAAATATCTGCAAGAAAATGGAGGGTTGTATATGCAAACTAAAACAACGATTACGCATAGGTAAGCCATAAAATGTATACATTCCCCATGGTGTTATTTTGTTTTATAAAAACATATCAAATTACATTTCCAGAGCAGTATGAAAACCTTCAGAATGACCCATTTTTGAAAATTAGACACCCCAAGGTGGTGATCTAATTTTTTCCACAATTTTGTCGTGATGAAGTAACATGCTGGTATTAGGGTGGGTAAAACATGGAGTTTTTTTTATACTTGTTACAAGCCCTTTCAATCAAAATACAGCAGCGTTTTTTTTTAGTAAAACAAGATGTCTCTTCACCACATATCTATGGGTCCATAAATCTTCCAGAATTAGTCATAATACAGTCACACTCCGTAAATGGCATGGGGGAATAGGTCTTCCTGACATGGCCAGGTACTACAGGGCCACACAACTTACCAGGTTGGTGGAGTGGTGCTGCCACCTAACCACAAAGAACTGGGTCACAATGGAAGAGGAGGACTCTGTTGTCAGGCCTACCTTGACTTTCTTCCCTGCCGCCCCCTACACTCAACTCTCACCTGACCATTGCACCGACTATCCAGACAGCGAGAACCTTGTTCTGCTGCACTGTGTGCTCCCCTTTTCCTTCACCTATGATTGGTTATACAAGGAAACCAAAATCTACTTGCAGAATTTTCTGACAGGTGATGGCTGGCTCCCTCCTGGGGATCTTTTGCAAGTCATAGATCCGCCCCTGAACTTTTGGAGTTCCCTGAATCTCCATCACTTCTACCTCTCTTTCCCGACTCCAAGACCTCCCCAGATCCCTCACTACCTTTGAGATCCTTTGCAAAGGAGAAACTTCAGATCTACATGTTGTATCATAGATCTATGCTATTTTTGTCCACACCTTCACAAGTATCCGATCAAGGCTTTGTATCAAACTGGTAAAAGGAATTGGGGTTGTCATCCATCCTGGCCCAAAAAGGAGCACATTTTCTAATTCGCCCATAAATCCTCCTTCGATAATAAATTCCAGGAAATGGCTTATAAAATATTTTCTAGGGCCCATGTGTCTTTAACAAGATATATCTTCAGACCCCTTCTACGTGTCGGAGATGTATGCATGCTACTTGACACAATGTTACATGTGTTTTGGTCTTGTCCATAGCTAAAGCCTTTTTGGGATGGTGTTATTACTGTTATTAAGCAGATCGTTATAGTAGACCTGACCAACAACCCAGGCTCTTGTCTCTTGCATCTTATAAGCCATCCTATTTTTCTGACCATCCTCTTAAAGGAGAACTATGAGGTCAGTGTTTTCCTTAGGGTAACTGGAGGACACAAACTAGGACACAAACGACTTAGATGACGGGATCCGCCCAGCTGTGTGAGTGACAGCTGGCTCTGCCTATCTAGAGGCAGAGCCAGCTGTACCCGCCCCCTCCCCCGTCCGTTCCGCCAGTCAGCGCTGGCAGATCGAAGCGGGGAGAGGGGAATCCAGCCCCTCCCCCTGTCACGGCAGAGAGCCGTTACAGGATCGAGAGGTGAGCGAACCCGGTATGTGTTCGCTCACCTCCCGATCTACTGAGCCGACCTGTGACAGTCTAATTGTCACAGGTCGGCTAGAACTATGAGGTGAGTGAAAAGCACTCACCTCATAGTTCTCCTTTAATGCAACATGCACCTACATTCCCCTATTGTGGAAACAGCCCAACCCTCCTACCTTATTATTAGGATAATCTGACCTCAACTCCTAAGTGCACTAAGGAAAAATATAGGTCCACCTGGAGGCCTTGGCTTTCCTTGCGAACTAGAAACTCATACCTATATGACGTAATTTCAGCCCCTATCACTGACTTATTTCTGTTGCATTTCCTAATGCAATATCTCTAATAGAATTTGCCCCTCTTTTTGGACTACACTTGTCTTCCCTAGGATTCCTTTCCCACACATGGCACCCCCTGCACAGGAAGCAGATCCCCCCCTTCCTGTCTCTATTCAGCATACTGCTACCTGTACCTTCCCCTTGTCCTATCATTTCTGTTTGCCTTTTTTCACATGAATGTTTCTACATGCTTTGGATTGCTTTTCCCATACTCAGTCTTCTCCCTTGTTCACACTTGCTAATCCACACCTGAAAATGATTCACTTCCATATGCCTCTCTACCTGATGATACTATATGCTTACTCATGGATCTCGAGAACATGTGCTCTTGATATTTTTGTTCTATTCTTTTAATTGTATCTCGATCATGCTGTCATTACGAATGTTTGTTAAACTACGCTATGTTGGCCTTTATGGTGTACTTGTTGACAATAAAGAATTGTATACATTTTTTTAAAAGAGGAGCTTGCTAATGGTATACTATATACAGTGCATCATTAATGGACAGGTCATATGCAGAGGGAGAAGGAGGTGAAGGGGTTAATGTACAAGTCACATAGAGAGAGAGGATGGAGATGAGGTGTAGAGGGTAGAAGAGGGCTGTTAAAGAAAACAATCCCCCAATCAATTAAAACCCCTTACTATGAATCTGCTGCTTCCACTGATCCCTTTACTTATTCTCCTCTATTGATAAATACTACTGTTGTGAGAGGAAGGAGAGGACTTCCAAATGTAGTACATTGTGTACCTTCCGCGATCACAAGGTACATATCCATTCCAATTGGCTTTGTACATCTGATAATGGCTCAGACCACAGCAATTAGCAGGTGCACTGGCAGCCTGTGTGAGGTTTTTAAAGTGCCGTTTATATACAGCACTCCAGAAATACACATCCACAACTAATAGTATATGTATCGTCAAAACCTCTCTTTTTATTTTACATTTTTGTATAGCATAGGAATAGGGTAAACCCCCTTTTGAGGTTTTAACTGTCTACGTACCTTTGGGGAGATTTCACTTCTCTTCCTGTCCCAGCAATGCAACAGTAAGCTAAAGGAAGTCTCCAAAAGTAAGAGGGATTCCCCACTTTGACAGCTGTAAATAAAATTGTTGTTGGAGAGAAAGTGAAGAGAGACAGCAAGGAGAGAGAGCGAGGAGAGAGCCAGAAAAGAGAGCGAGGAGAGACACCACAAGATACTACCCCTGCACCCTATCCACCACCCATGACAACACAGATTACCCCTACCTCACCCTGCAGACACCACAGGATTCTGCCCTCCTTCCCATGATGGCGCTACAGGATACCCGCTCCTCATCAGTGACACCACAAGATACACCATTGTAACACCACAGGATACCCTATCTGCACCCACCTGACATCACAGGATACCATATTGCACCCCCATAGCATCACAAGATACCTCTTCCACGTGCCCCTGACACCACAGGATACCCCAGGATACCCCTTTCTTGCCCCATCACACCACAGGATACCCCTTTCTTGCCCCCATGACACCACAGGATACCCCTTTCTTGCCACGATTACACCACTGGATATCCCTTCCTCGCCTCCATGACACCGCAGGATACCGATTCCTCGCCCCCATGACACCGCAGGATACCCCTTCCTCGCCTCCATGACACCGCAGAATACCCCTTCCTCGCCTCCATGACACCACAGGATAACCCTTCCTCGCCTCCATGACACCACAAGATATCCCTTTCCTCGCCCCCACGACGCCACAGGATACCACTGAGATCATGGCTGGCTCTGCACAGCTGTCATTTGCAGGGCGAACGGCCGGCCTTAGGCTACTTCGTGAATAACCCCCATAGTATTGCCCCTGTATAAATGGCTTGTAGGGCCACACATTGTGGGCAAACTCGCACTGGCTTACCTGGGTTGTCAACTGCATGGAAATTAATATACATCTATATTTTATCACTATTTATATATGAGTACAGTATACATGAGATACTGGAGCACACTATAGATTGCAGTTATTACACATTGCTGTAAGCGTCACCTTGCCTGCTTGTATAGCTGTATATGATCAGTCTTTTGTGCTTTTACTAAAGGGTATCTACGGCTTTTTCACTTTTATTGGGCTAATCTAATATTACAAACCATGTGAAAAAATAATCAACTTTGTAAATAGCATTCACTAACGGTCCCATTATACCGGCACTTGGTTTTTAGAAAGTTTCTCGTGAGAGAATTATAGAGGTGACCATTGCTGACAAGCATACAATGCTTGTTACCATGCTATTTTAACCCATAAGTTAACCCTAATTATTTTATATTAAATCCTTTATTCCCTTTCCTTGGATTTTTTTTGTTTATGGTTTTAAATTTGTGTTAGTTTTGACATTGCTCAATTACTGTTCATTTCTGGAGTGGGGGTGCAAAGTTTGGCATCCTCCCTTGGGTGCAAGAGGTCCTTATCCCGGCACTGATTGTAATGTGGGGCTCTTATTTTAGTAGTAGTTGTAATACTGTAGAGAAAGATTTTTCATCATTATTCCGTGTGCTCTCCATTACCTCCCCTATGACAGCTGTATGACTACCACACGTTACAGGGCCACACTTGTCTGGTGTCAAACTGCTGTTCTGGTGGATTGCTAATAGAGAGCACCTAGAATGCTGGGTAAAGATCCTGCTGTGCCGTAGGGCAATTACTAAAAAAAGTATTTATTTTTCCGCTTCATGGAGGAAGGGGGAAGACAGCTACTCCCTTTATCAGATCTGGTCATCCCTAACCACAAGTTCTCCTCACCTTGCTGTTTCTTTTAGACCTTGACTGACTCTGCAGTCATGGTCCCATTTTTTGGTTTTGGTCAAACTCTTCCTCTTGGCAGTCCACAGAACTGCCATTTGTTAAACACTCTGAAGTCTCTTTATTGGAACAGAAGAAACATTAAGTTACTTCTAACTTTATGACTCGGGAAGCAATTTTTAAGCAGTAGCAACCTGAGCACATTCTCTTTAGGTTGCTCTGCACAATGACCAGAAATACTCTCTCCTTACCGACATTAGAGGAGGAATTTTTGGAAACCTTCAATGGGAAGCATGGGCAACTGTCCAAAACTTCCTTCAGATGAGGGACCCCAAACATAGTCTACTTCTCATATGCAGTCTGCCACACAACATCATGCATAATGCACATGCTCTCCTGTCTAGAAAGCCAACCAATGAAAGAGAGAACAGGCGACTCTGGGAACTCTTTAAGAAGATGAACAAAAACCCCTTAAGGAACCCTACCATAATTACTGTGGGTAGTATTTTTTTCAGGGAGTGTATTTGACTGCTAGTTAAGGGCCGAACAGGCCCGAGTTCGGTTCGAAATTGAACTTTAGAACATCCAAAAAGTTTGAATTCGAACTCAAACTCAATGCAAGTCTATGGGGGTAGAACTTTCAAAAACAATTGTCCCCTTTAAGAGGGCTTATATGCAAGTTATTGACCATAAAAGGTGTATGGGGGATTCAGGTATTGCTCTGTGGGATAAGAATCAATGAAAAAAAAACTTAAAAAAAATACAGTTTTTAACATTACTTAAAGGGTAACAATAAAAATGAAACATTTCTTTAAATATTGTGCCTGGGGGGTCCCCTTAACCTGCCTGTAAAGTGGCAAATCTGTAAAATGTATAGAACCTGCTGCAGCAAAACTGACATTTCTAAAGAAAAAAAATGATTTTTTTTTTAAAGCGTGCAGTTCCCCCTCCCAAACAATACCAGACCCATTAGGTCTGGTAGCAATGTAAGGAGGGACCCTATTTAAACAAAAAGTGTGGGGTTCCTCCCAAAAGGCATACCAGACCCCTATGGTCTGGTAGGAATATTTAGCATCCTGTCCGCTCGTGACAAACACCCGCCGCATAATGGCATTTTGACAGATACCGGCAAAACATAAACAATTGGGCGAAGCGGCAGTGACAGCTAGCTCCGCCCAACTGTGTACAGTTTTACGTCATCTGACAAGTGAGCCATGATTGGGCAAAGTCATAAAGGTGCAAGCCTTTAGCCATTTAGGGCTTCACAAGGCGCATTGCCTTGTGGGGCGTTCAGCGGTTGAACAGACCACAGAATGCCCTTAGCATTTTTTTTATCTACAGGGCCTTTGCTTTCAGAAAATATAACATTGACTGGGGGTTTTATGCAGTTATTTAGCAAAAAATTCAGTTTTGAACGTGTTTGTGTTTAAACAGCCCCGATGCTGGCGACGTACACTGTACGTCGTCAGTCACGAAGGGGTTAATAAATATTTCCGGTATCGAAGTGTTTAAAGTTATGCTATATAAATAGGAACACCTAACAAATATAAAGTAGGTGTTATCCCAATTTGTCTCAAGTGGAAATACACTTTAAAGTAGTTTTAAATAAGTATTTGAAATGACAAAAGCTTTTTTATTGATTTTACTTCTGATACTTCAATTAGGTACTTAATTTATTTAATTGTGAATATTTAAAATGTGCTCTGATATTAAACTCTGTTTAACCTCATTATCAAAAATAATTTTGAATGTTAATGTTCCTGTTTACCGTAAAAATATTTATTTTTTGGGGATTTTCTATTCTACAGCCGTGGCTCATACTATATTTTCAGCAACTGGAAATGAGGTTATTCAGGAAGCTCAGCGTGGTAAGTGTAAACCTTTTCTTATGCTTTGTGTATGTTTCAGTAGCATAGTTGTAATATAAACTAGACCAATCTGGTAAATGTATAATATAGAGCAAACGTTACATTCAATTTTACATAAATCCATAAGTTTATAGTATTCATTTTGTCCCTTTCACTATCATTTGGTGAAAGTCCAAAGACAAACAATTCATAGGACCCACAGCCTGTCCATAACTGTGGGTATCATCATTTCCCCCCCAAAAAATTAAAAGAAAATGGAGATGTCAGCTGATGGCACACATGAATCACCTGGCCCTAGATTTTAGATTGTAGATTTCAGGCTTGAAGACATGAATGGGATTCCTATTTACACACTACAACGATCACCCCACTTCCCTTGTTTGTCAAAATAATTCAACTCCTTGCTTTGTGTTGGGTATCCAGTACTATGAAAGGATGGTTGCTCTTTTTCTGGTGCTCTTTATACTTACATCCATTTGACATTAAATTTCAGATCTTTTTGGTCGGTCATAGAAGCATATGCTTTAGAATCAAAATGTGAAACCAGTGTTGTTTTATAATGTAATTGTTGGTTTGGTAAATAATGAACTATGTAGACCTAGGTATGAAAATGTGAACAAGTGTTCCTTAAGTCATCAACTAAATTAGCTGCCATTAGTTGCAATACTTGCAAATGAGAGCTGAACTCCTGTCAACCCTTTTTTTAAGTGAAGAAAAGGTTTAAATTTTGGTCAGGTTTTTATTTGTTCTTCAGGCATATGCTACTCTTTTAGGCCAGTCTCTTACAATAAGGTTTGCTTTATAGGCAGGGTATTTCTCAACTCCGTCTCCTCTATTTTTCAAGCTATTCTGCTGCTGAATTTCTTGTATGTTTGGGAGCATTATCAGTCTGTCTGACATGGCTACATGTTTTTCAACTCAAGGCCTTATGGCCTGACAATTTCCTTCTGAATTTTCTCATTACAAGAGAAATTCATGATGCCAAAAGAGCAAAGTGTAAATAAACTTTTATACTGCCCATTTCTCTAGAGTGTCTTTGCTGATAGGTCATGATAGCTGACTTGAGATAAGACCTGAGAATGTTCTGCAATACTTTTTATGTTGTTCTAGGGAACTCATTTCTAAAAGACTGGATTATATCCAGACAGTTTACTGTATTTACCAACTTATTTACACAAGCATGTTCTATCGGGTTGAGGTCAGGACTCTGTGCGGGCCAGTCAAGTTCCTCCATCCCAAACTCGCTTATCCATGTCTTTATGGACCTTGCTTTGTGCACTGGTGTGCAGTAATGTCGAAACAGGAAGGGGCCACCCCCAAACTGTTCCCACAAAGTTGGGAGCATGAAATTGTCCAAAATGTCTTGGTTTGCTGCCTTAAGAGTTCCCTTCACTGAAACTAAGCGGCCAAGCCCAACCCCTGAAAAACAACCCCACACCATAAGCCCCCCTCCAGAAAGCTTTACACTTGACACAATGCAGTCAGGCAAGTACTGTTCTCCTGGCAACTGCGAAACCCAGACACATCCATCGGATTGCAAGACAGAGAAGTGTGATTCGTCACTCCAGGGAATACGTTTCCACTTCTCTAGAGTCCAATGGAGGCGTGCTTTACACCACTGCATTGCAGTTGGTGATGTATGGCTTGGATGAAGCTGCTCGGCCATGGAAACCCATTCCATGAAGCTCTCTACGCACTGTTGTTGTGCCAATCTGAAGGCCACACGGAGTTTGGAGGTCTGTAGCTATTGACTAACTGACGCCGCTCTGTCATTTTACGTGGCCTACCACTTCGTGGCTGAGTTGCTGTTGTTCCCAGTTGCTTCCACTTTGTTATAATACCACTAACAGGTGACCGTGGAATATTTAGCAGCAAGGAAATTTCACGGAACACCTGAATCCAATGATTTGGAGGGGTGTCCCAATACTTTTGGCAATATAGTGTATATCTGAATCCCTATTCCAAATTATTTAAAAACCCTCTAAATTAGGTTTATTAAAGTTGCAAATTTCCACATAAATTTAAGGTAGAACTAACGTCAAAACTATTTTTTCTAGTTTTGGATAGCGCTGAGAGGGATTAGAACCCTTGTCATGTTTTTATTACCGTACTGGTGAGCTTTATCACAGAGAATGAAAGTGAAAGAAAATTCCAAATTGAGTTGTCACAGAACAGAAATAGATGGGAAATATTTAATTGGGAATACTAGCTCTGGTGACCCTGCTGACAACCTAGAATTTCCCTCACTTTGGATGGAGGGATTTCCACTCACTTCTTGCTGTGGCTATGGGACAAGAAGTGAAAGAAAATGTCCCCAATGGGATACAGATGGCAAAAATACCGACAGGGTTCTCCCTTAATATATCCAAAATGAAAAAAAAAGTGTTTTCTTTAGTTCAGATTTTTCAAAACTTGTATAAACTCTTCTGTTTTGAATAAACAGAGTTAGCGAACTAGCTGGGCAAGCTGTGTGCTTCTTTGGTTGCCTCTTTCTTGAATGGTTACTGAAAACTTGTTTTCTTTTCAGGTCACAATTCTGGGAAAAAAGTTGTGATGACCAATTCTGCTAATCTGAAATGCAACTGGATTTTACACTGTGACTGTGAGAGAAATCTAAAAACTCTTAAAGATCTCTTGAAAGACATATTTAAACTATGTGATGAAACAGGACTAACATCCTTATCTCTTCCTGCTATTGGAACAGGTATGAATGGCTTTTATAAGACTATTTAGCTAGTTTATAGTAGCTTAACAGTGGAGATAATTCGCCTAATGTACAAAAGGATTTGAGAACCTTTACACAATAAACTGTATACCTGTTTACCTATTTCATCTGCACACTGAAGTAAATATTTTGAGATTTTTTTTGTGCAAAGATTCTCAACTTCTCTAGTAGATCAGCCCAAAGCTACTTAGACATGAGACATTTAACCAATATCAATTGGATCCATCAATGATTGTATGTCTAAGGACACATTGTAAACTCAGCAGGCAGAGCTAAATGACTGAAGTGAGAGGGAAAAACTGATTAATCAAAATTGATATGTATAGATGGCTACAGCCCTAAGTTAGGAGATAAGTATGACTACTAAATAATCTTTCTTAAAAAAAATGTCCATGATTAGCAATAGGCAAGGATTGGAGTTCTCCTATGGAATGCTTTTTACAATGACTGCTTTTCTAGTCCTACCTGTATAAATAATGTAATGTTGCCGATGACCTATTCACTTTGGCACATGCTTATAAACATTTACTGCACAATGTTTGCACAATTATATTTGGTGAAACACAGAAGAAAATACAATGCCAGATTGTAGTTCTAACCTAAATTATTCTGTTTTGTTTGTGTCTATAGGAATTTAGCACAAAGTTTCCACTTATTTCAGTTACAAAAACAGTTGCATGCCCTCTCCGTGTCCACTGTATAAGGTATTCCCTAAAGTAGGGTATACCCAGTTAGAATTTTGTACAAAAGAAGTCATTTTTGGAACGTTAGTTTGAATATCTATCAAATAGCATGGTGCAATCGAAGGAGCATGTTGGAAAATGTTTCTTGATCGAATTAATTTCAATGTGGTTTTTATTCAGAAACTCCATTCATTCCAAAATAAAAAAGTTAACGAAATTTTGCATGTCAGTATTGATGGTATTTTTCGTAGGAAAGTTTGTGCAAAAACCTACTCATGTATACCCTACTTTAATGGAAGAAATGTGGTGTCCCTACTTACTTTATGCAAATCATGATTTTTTCATTATCTTTCACTCAGGAGAATGTGGCTTACCCCCGATGTGTGTTGCTGAAACTATCTTTAAAGCCATCTCTACCATAAAACAGAGCACAGGCCTTTTAAATGTTCGCCTGATAGCATTCACCCCATTTATTTACCATGTTTTCTGCGCTGAGCTTCAAAGAAATTCATAAAATGCCATATGTAAGGTATGTGAAAAACATTGATAGTATTTCATTACGTCATTGTCTGCTTTGTTAATGCATATATTTACCACAATAACTTCTCGTAAAATTTTTTGAATAACTGTGCATCATACAAATACTTAAAATCTGACAACAATAATCTATTTACACGGCAACATACCAGCTACAGTATGATGTTACTTGGTTCATTCTTTGGACGAACTAGTGGTTGGGAGTCTAAGTAAAAAATTAAAGTATTATCTCTTATAATTATTGTACTCTGAAAATTGTTGTAAAATGGGTTTACATTACTACTGTATTTAATCCGATTATGGACATTGGGTGTGCGACACATGCTTAACAAATTTAATTGAAGTTTACTACTACCTGTCCTCCTGCCTCATTGTGTAAATACAGCAACTATAACAGCAACTTCTGACAAAATATGGACTTCCTGATACAGTGTTTACAAACTTTTAAGATTTTAGGGGACTATTTATAAGCAATTTGCAGGACCCTTCACCCTGTGAATATCTGTGAAAATTCATTTTATGCGCATAATGACAAAACAAACCTTCTTAATATATTTTCTTTTCAGGTTGAATGTATTGTGATGTAATAAACTGCATTATTGCCAATTATACACATTTCCTATGCTCCACAACTCCATCTACTGGTCATAATGTAGTATTAAATCACAATACAGTCATCCTGAAAAAATATATCAATAATGTTTGTTTTTGCCATTATAAAATGAATGCTCACAGATATTTGCAAGGCACAGGGCCCTACAAATTGTTTGTAAATTGACCCCTTAGTGTCATCTTAAAAAATACATATTATAGAATAAAGTTTACACTTTTTCTACAGTAACCCTATTTTCCTAAACACAAATTAAACAGAAATTCACCCAATTCCTTGAAGATATTAACTAAAGAGGCTTTAAGCATGTGGCAGCTCTATCCCCTGCAGAGTCTGAAACTGTTAACCATGAGAGGGGATTTGTTAAACAGTGACATATACCCACTAGTCACCCATCTTAACAAGAAATCTGACAGGTATTCTACTGACAGGCAATTCGAGTCACTTCTTAAATCCCAATTTACTCTGGCAGGTTCTGCTCTTCATTCTGTAGTGTCTGAAAACATAGTCTGTCAAACTGTGGCAAAATCAGTTAGACCCCTAAAAAAGGATCTTTCCAACGCGGGGTGGACCCCTTCTCAATTGAGCATGTGGGATAGATGCATGGAACCTTAAGCTTTAGCTTTGATTTCTTAATAAAAGCATCAAAACCTATGTCCTGCAGGGGTCTGCTGTCCATTCAAATGTGCAGAGCACTCTGGTTAAGATGCTAGGTTGCCACATCCAAAGAGTATCTGACTTGCTTGGCCTTCAAAGGATGAGGTCTCTTTGGCCCTTAATATCTTTTGGCACTTGATACCTTGATCAAGGTTTCCACAGGAGGCAAGAGTGCACTCCTTCCTTAGCATAGGAGGTCTAGGGAGAGATCATCTGAGCCGCATCCTTCTTCTTCATCTAGTTCTGCAGTAGGTGCCCCCATGCCCTCAGAGCCTGACTCCCAGATAGACCATAAGGCTTGTAGTCAGAAAACTGACTACCAAGTCCCTGAGTAGTTTGTCCTTCAGGCATTCAGGAGCAGAGTGTTCCCTGTTAGGCTCACAGACTAACTCCTAGCCTCTGGAACTCTCTTCAGTTGCCCCCCACCTTTTCTTTCTTGCGCTACCGCACAGATTAATGCACTTGCCTCAGTCCCTTGGGTTCCTCTCACCCCTGGAACCCCTGCTTTAGTCCCTATGTTAGTTTGGCCAGCCCCTGGAGCTAGATCCCATCCGGACCACCAATGTCTTCCTCAGAGAGCTGTCCTTCTCTCAGTGCATCCTAGACCCGCAGTGTCCTCCCTCTGTAGAGTAATTCTCTAACCTACTAGGTCAGTTGGGATGAGGTTTGACTGTCTCTCATCTGGATAGAGATCTGAATATTTTAAGTTGCTCACGCATGCCGTATACCTCTCAGAGCCTTGACTCTTGTGTTCGGCCTAGTGATTTGTCCTGGCATCCCCATCATGGGACACTGAGACAATCTCATTTGAAGAGATTACGCCTTATGGATCTTGGTGAAAAACATCTCCCAAAGGGGATACAAAAAACGGGATTGTTTTACTCCTGGAGATCCGTGCTCGTTCAATTACCCTTTTAAGAGGGGTCTGTCAACCGTATCGGTAACCTGATAGCAGCATATGAGAAAAGGAGAGGTGGACTGCCTTCAAAGAGGAGGCAGTCTAAGGGTTCACAGATGATCGGGACAGACCCAATTTTTATATTTCGTCAAACAAAAAACTTTATTTGGTGTATATCCAAACACCACTACATATATTTAAACAAACATGACATACGCAATAAAAACTGAATGAACACGGACTATAAGCTATTTTGTTCTGGGCGGTGATTTTTTACCCCAATTGATTTGTGCACCTTTGAGTCAAAACCCTATGTTCACTACCTTTTGAATGTCAACAGCACCTTCTCTAGGTGAAATATGGTGAAAAAAACAGGTTAGTTATATTTATCTTTAGTTGGTATACTCTATGACGAGTTATTCCTTTTGATTCATATTAGCCTGTATTCAATTAGTGACATTCATCGGATTATATTTGATAGATTGTAGCCCCACTCAGGGGGAAGATTTTATTGAAGTGGATGGAAAAGAAAGTCAGTATTCGTATCTATCAAAGAATTCCCCGACTTTACCCGACTTTGGCAATAGCCACACGTCCAACAACCGATATATATACATACAAGATATATCTTCACTACTGAGTTCCGTGAACAAATTCACAAACCGATGGCTACATGATCCAATGGCAGTGATTTAAAACTACACATTTATAAAATAATTTCAATACGACCAGGGACAGAAGGAAAGGATTTCTTTGATAGATACGAATACTGACTTTCTTTTCCATCCACTTCAATAAAATCTTCCCCCTGAGTGGGGCTACAATCTATCAAATATAATCCGATGAATGTCACTAATTGAATACAGGCTAATATGAATCAAAAGGAATAACTCGTCATAGAGTATACCAACTAAAGATAAATATAACTAACCTGTTTTTTTCACCATATTTCACCTAGAGAAGGTGCTGTTGACATTCAAAAGGTAGTGAACATAGGGTTTTGACTCAAAGGTGCACAAATCAATTCGGGTCAAAAATCACCACCCAGAACAAAATAGCTTATAGTCAGTGTTCATTCAGCTTTTATTGCGTATGTCATGTTTGTTTAAATATATGTAGTGGTGTTTGGATATCTCCCAAAGGGGCTTGACGCATTAAGGATGGTCTGTCACCTATGGAAGAAGGTAATTTTTGTAGTCTTGCTGGAAAGGTTAATAGCATGTATACTATTCAACCAACCAGACAGCAGCATTTAGCATTGGGGAACTATTCTTTCTGAGGTGTCTCTCTTTTACCATCTTTTCCTGGTCCACTTCAGCCTCCTTCTCTGCTGTTGCAGGATCAATTCCTGAGCGGTCCATTGTGCCTGTCTGTATGGACCAGGTAGTCCCTGGTGTATTTATTCCTATCCATCAGGTAGCTGGTAAGGGGTATTTATTCCTATCCATCAGGTAGCTGGTAAGGGGCCTTTTCCTATTCAGATGGTTGCTCCTAAGGTAGAATATTTATCTGCAGGGTAGTGGTTCCTTCTACACTGTGAGATTCCACTCTGGGTAGGTCTCCTGTGTCAGCAGTACCAAACTTGTGTCCAGTGGAGTCTGTGCCATCCACACAGAGAAGAAATGGGAGTCATCCTACATCAGCAGAAGTAGTCTGGCTTCTGCGCTAGATGATACCATGAGTCTCAGTCTCACACGCACTGGTTGCCTGCATGGAAATTCCCTGGAATCTGTTCTTCTTTACTGGTAACCTCAGATCATGGAAAAGATTCCCCTTTGGGTACTCTTCTGGCCCTGCACTGCAGGTGAAGGTCATCAAGATGGGCCGAGCATATCACTGGGCTGTCGGTGGGCAGAGCACTCTAGGCCTCTGCCACAGATATCCTCTGACTAGAAAAGGAAATGTCTCAAGACTTTGGGGGGCTTGTTAAATGGGGGCTAGGCCCTCTGCCTGCCTGATCTGCAGCCCTTTGAGTGCTTTCTCCTGTTTGGCCATCAGTCAGGTGACTTTTTTTTTTTTGCTGTATTGTTAAGATTCTGGTGCACTGGATCTGGAGGATCAGGAGTATTCCTGAACCTATTGTTTGAAGTCAGGTATAGGCAGGATCACTGTTCAGCTTGATTCATCCTGTGGTACCTATTGGCTCCAGAGAGGATACATTATCTTCATCCTCAGTTCTACCTAGTCATTTTCATCTCACCAGTCTATAACTTGAGTCATAATCCTATTTCCTGCCCACCCTTGTGGGGATTCTTTCTATGCAACCTATCCCTTTAGTTATGTCGACTTTGGTGGATCAAATTCTTGAGTTCCTTGGTGGACTCAGGAGTCACATTATGTTCCCTTAAGGCACTTGTGTTCTAACTGATTTGTAGGTTTCCTGATAAGTTTCACCTAGTAAGTCTCACTTAGATTTCTGTCCAGACAATCTCTTATAATACCGAGTGCTTGTCCTGTGACCTTAGGAGTCAGGGTGTAATTCTTAGGGCCATCCCTTTTAGACCAGCTGGTCTTTTCACCAGGACCTGTTTCTTTGTTTAGGTTCCTCTTTGGGAACTGTTCTTTTCGGAAACCCTTTTACTTGTTGACCATCATTCTGTGCAAGGGTGTATCTACTGCAAGGCAAACAAGGCATTTGCCTAGGGCGGCACTTTCCAGGGGGGCGCCAAAAAATGCTGCCCCCAAAACAGTTAGGTGAGAGAGAAAAACATTTATATTATAAATTATTCATAAATTACTGCCAGTACTCCTGGACCCGGTGCTTCTTTGACTGGGGGATCAACGTGTCCACCTATGCCGCCTACTCCTACATGTATGCTGCAGCTCCTTCCTCTTCCTTATCAATGTGCTGTGCAATGTATTGGTGTGTGTGACCTTCGTCCACATGCACTGGCAGTTCGGACCTCCCTGGGAAACCGACACCCAAATTTCTGACTACAGGCAGCAAAGGAGCTTCCGCAGGACCCCCAGGACTGAGATCCAGATGGTCATCGTGCTCATTGGCACCTCTGTGGTAGTGAGTCTGGGGTAGTGCAGCCTATAAACTCCGTAAAAGGTTATGTCTCTGGAGCTGGGCGAGCTATAGAGCCCTGCATCCAAAGCAGAAGATTGGTAACTGCAGAATTAGAGGGCCCAGCATATTATGGCAGAAGATCGGTGTTGCAGCTGCAGAACTAGGGAGCCCATCAAGCCAGGAATAGAGAAGGCGGCTACTGCAAAGGTAGAACTAGAGCGTCATGCTACGTTGATAGCGCAACATGTCAGAATCTAGCTACACCGTGCACACTGTATCCCACAACTGAGAGGTTATGCAAAATGTCTTAAACAGGAAGGAATGGGACTAGTTTAGATTAGGGATGGGGGGGGGGGGCTCGGGTTTAGTCTTGCCTAGGGCAGCACAAAACCAAGATACACCACTGATTCTGTGGATCTTTTTTCCCTACATGGAAAATCATTGTTGTTCCATCATTTTTTATTAGTTTTGTTTTATAAGTTGATCGCAGATTTCAGTGTGTGTTACCTTCTGTGTAAAGTCATCCTGCATTTGCGGTGATCTTTTCTTCCTGGTCAGAGCTTCAGGTTAATTCTCAGTGCCATCCCGGTGGTCATGTTGGCTGCTCCCCTATCTGGTAGAAGGCTCAACCTCATCTGGTTCAGATTTTGGTACTGGCCCTTTAGGTTACCTCTAGGATGCAGGCAGTCCCCAGTTCCTTTTGGGTTTGTTATCAGTTGATTCTGCCTTGCCCATCCTTTATTTGGACTACTACATCCCAACTTTATCTTAATGCCTGTGTCCCTCATTTGATGAGAAATAAAATGGGATTTTTCTACTTACCATCCATTTGCTGGTATCCATTTAGAGACACATATCCCACCCCTCTGTGTTTCTGTTCATGCTCTTGGCACATGCTTTGATGCATGCTGGAGGAGGAATAATACCAGGACTGAATTAGAATTTTTCAGTTTTCCAGCGTTCAGTCTCCTGTAGGCAGCAGTATAACTGACTATATCTGAATTATGATGTTCTCAAGGGACTCAAAGGATTTTATGGCAAGTACAAAAAAATCCAATTTTCTGGGCCTCACTCTAAGCACCTGTTTGATGCTAAGAGGAGCCTCCCTACTTATGGCTGTCTTGCTATGGGATATTTTTCTCTTGTACAATAAATGTACAATAAAGTACATCAAATCCTTCCTAAATAGAGAATAACAAATAGATCCAAAAAGTTTGAGGATGTGCAGACATTATTATGTGTCCAATCAGATGTGGCTGTGCCTGCTTCCTCTGCCAATGTGATAATGATAAAAGACTTCTTAGTAGAGTTTGTTCATGAAAATGGTATAATAAATGATAACCAGCATGGGTTTAGGAAGGATCGTTCCTGCCAGACCAACCTACTGACATTCTATGAAGAGGTAAGTAGAGATCTGGATGGAGGGAGGTTGGTGGATGTGGTGTACCTGGATTTTTCGAAGGCATTTGACACAATGCCACATAAACGCTTAGTACACAAGCTGAGGTATATGGGCATAGATGAAATGTTGTGTACATGGATAGAGAACTGGCTACAGAAACATGTCCAGAGAGTATCGATAAATGGCTCATCTTCAGATTGGTCTAAGGTCATGAGTGGCGTGTCCCAGGGTTCTGTGCTAGGCCCCATACTTTTCAACCTGTTTATTAACGACATCGGGGAGGGCGTGAATAGCAATGTTTCCGTCTTTGCTGATAAAACTAACATTGGGAGGGTAGTAGACACAGACTTAGACAAAATAGGGGAGTGGGCAATTTCATGGCAGATGAGGTTAATGTTGATTGATGTAAAGTTGGGGGGGGGGGGGGGGGGAGGGTCATCCCATTCAACACAGTGCCTCAATCATATACTGCTCTGTACTATACATGAAACACACAAAACATTACTTGAAAAGATTTCTACACCATCAGCCACTATTTCCATATCTAACAGCACTCACAAATGCAGCATTTATGCCGCATAATCCTGTCCACAGACATTTCATTTTACACAACTATACTACAACATTTTATTCAGGAATAAAAAATGCTTCACTTGTAACTTTATTACTCTCTCTGCAACATCCACCCCCTTAAAAAAACCAAAAAAAAACCCAGCACAATATGACCATTTACCCATCATGATGCCACAGCGCATTCCATACCCACTAAATCACGTTCAAAGAAAATACATTTTCAACGTTCACACCATCCACCTACCTTCATCTCACAGTCCCATGACGTGAATGCACTTCACCACTTAATTGGACCCTCACCACGCAGTGTAATGCATGCTACCACAATGTAAGTGAGTTCCAGTGAGGTGCAATTGCATGCACTTTTTTCTAATTGTACAACACCAATGCACTGCCCTCCTGTCACCCCGCACTGCCCCCCGCACAGCCCTCCTGTCACCCCGCACAGCCCTCCTGTCACCCCGCACAGCCCTCCGCACAGCCCTCCGCACAGCCCGCACAGCTCTCCTGACACCCCACACAGCTCTCCTGACACCCCACACAGCTCTTCTGAGACCACCCATAGACCCCCTGACATCCTGCACAACCCTCCTGAGGCTCCACAAAGCTCTCTTGACACCCCACAGTTCTACGGAGACCCTGCACACCCCTTTTGAGAACCTGCACAGCCCTCCTGAGACCCTACACAGTCCTCCTGAGACCCTGCACAACCCTCCTGAGGCTCCACAAAGCTCTCTTGAGACCCCACAGTTCTCCTGAGACCCTGCACAGCCCTCCTGAGAACCTACACAGTCCTCCTGTGACCCTGCACAGCCCTCCTGAGACCCTGCACAGCCTTCTGCACAGACCCTCTGTTACGTACCGTGGTGCGAGCCCACAGTGACGAGGACCTCCCTTGCGGTTCTGTCTGTGGACCCCTGAGAGTGCAACAGGGGGTCACAGGCAAGAGCAGCACGGGTGCCGGTATGGAATCCTGGGTGCCAGCTGAGAATGGTGCTTCACTGGGGATTCCAAGGATGGTCAGGAACAAGCCGGGTCAGGAGCCAGAGAGGTAATGATAATAGCTAAAACAGAATCCAGAGAATGGTCAGGGATAAGCCAGGGTCAGAAGCCAGAGAGGTAATATAATAGCATCAACAGGATCCAGAGAATGGTCAGGTACAAGCCAGGGTCAACACTATAGGGAATAAACAGGAACAGATCAATGCAGACAGGACACAAGCTGAAGAGCACTCAGCAATGACTGAGACCGCTGAGTCTGTTTATATAGCCCCAGTGACATCACTGGGCGGCGTCATGACGCACAGGGGCGTGTCACCCTGCCCCGTCACAGGTGGGAGGGCCCTGCCGTGCTGCCTCGTCACAGGTGGGCGTGCCGTGCTGCCTCGTCACAGGTGGGCGTGCCCCGCCGGGCCGCCTCGTCACAGGGAGCAGTGTCACCGCTGCAGAAGCACGAGTCGGGACCTGACTGCGGCCTGAGACCCGACACCCTCTACTGTAGACATCAGACTGTCACTCGAAGCAGCACAGAGTATGTAGTTTCATATTATTCTGCATTGCTGTATGATTTATTGCTGTGATTTGTAGTCCTCTACAGCTGATGGTATAATAATAATAATAGCTTCAGCTATAGAGGACTACAAATCCTGACAATGTATAGTACAACAATGCTGAATGGCAACCGGGTATAGAAGACTGCAAATCCCAGCAATACATTATACAGCAGTGCTGAATAATACTATTATTCAGCACTGCTGTATAATGTATTGCTGGGATTTGCAGTCTTCTATACCCGGTTGCCATTCAGCATTGTTGTACTATACATTGTCAGGATTTGTAGTCCTCTATAGCTGATGGCATTGTTCTGCATTGCTGTATAATGTATTGCTGAGATTTGGAGTCAGTGGTAGAACTACCAGGGTAGCAATGGTTGCAGTTGTAGCTGGGAATGAGCCCTGGCGCACCCCCACTGTCCTAAAATCATTAGTCTGTATTCTCTTAGAAAAACTGTCACATGACACTAAAAAAAAGGTATCGGTAATTGGTATTGGTGAGTACTTGAAGAAAAGTATTGGTGCTCGTACTTGGCCTGGAAAAAATGGTATTGGTGCATCCCTGCTACCGTCCATGCCTGTACCAAGGTACAGACATCTAATATTGTGGACGGGAGGCAGAGTTAAAGGACTACAAGTGCGGTGTCATCACACTTGTATTCCTCTGAAACTACAAGCCCCTCTGCCACAATAGCTGACGGGGCTTGTAGTTCCTCCTTCCTGTAGATTGATGTTGTGGCTGTGCATGACTCCGCCCAACATTAAAAAAACAGCAGCCTGCTGGGAGAAGAATCCCGAGATTGAGGTAAGTGGGGGGTTGCATTCTGACCATGTTTCATGTTACACCTTAAATATGGGTGTAACATAAAACATGGCCAGAAAAGTGAACTTTGCCTTTAAAGTGCAATATGCTCCTAGTATTCATCCAGGTTTTGGGGTAGACTGAGCAATGTGGTCAGGGCCGGCGCTAGAGTAAGGCTGCATAGCTAGCTGTCTGAGGGCACCGGGGGGCGGGGCGCAAAAATGCATCTTCGCCTATGTAGTCAAAAATCTTTGCACCGGCCCTGCAAGCGAGGAGGCGGCCGGGCCCCCGCAGCGCAGAAGGAGGCCGGCCGTAGCAGCGCCAGGCCCTAGCATTACCTATACAGGCATCGGAGCAGGCTGAGGCCCCATCGGCGCAACTTTTCATCTGATCTCTGACCGCCGGAAGTGACATC
>NW_017306475.1:1220118-1239345 GCF_000935625.1 Nanorana parkeri | reverse complement strand
TATTATTCTGCATTGCTGTATGATTTATTGCTGTGATTTGTAGTCCTCTACAGCTGATGGTATAATAATAATAATAGCTTCAGCTATAGAGGACTACAAATCTCAGCAATACATTATAAAGCAATGCCGAATGGCAACCAGCTATAGAGGACTACAAATTCCAGCAATACATTATACAGCAGTGCTGAATAATACTATTATTCAGCACTGCTGTATAATGTATTGCTGGGATTTGCAGTCTTCTATACCCGGTTGCCATTCAGCATTGTTGTACTATACATTGTCAGGATTTGTAGTCCTCTATAGCTGATGGCATTGTTCTGCATTGCTGTATAATGTATTGCTGAGATTTGGAGTCAGTGGTAGAACTACCAGGGTAGCAATGGTTGCAGTTGTAGCTGGGAATGAGCCCTGGCGCACCCCCACTGTCCTAAAATCATTAGTCTGTATTCTCTTAGAAAAACTGTCACATGACACTAAAAAAAAGGTATCGGTAATTGGTATTGGTGAGTACTTGAAGAAAAGTATTGGTGCTCGTACTTGGCCTGGAAAAAATGGTATTGGTGCATCCCTGCTACCGTCCATGCCTGTACCAAGGTACAGACATCTAATATTGTGGACGGGAGGCAGAGTTAAAGGACTACAAGTGCGGTGTCATCACACTTGTATTCCTCTGAAACTACAAGCCCCTCTGCCACAATAGCTGACGGGGCTTGTAGTTCCTCCTTCCTGTAGATTGATGTTGTGGCTGTGCATGACTCCGCCCAACATTAAAAAAACAGCAGCCTGCTGGGAGAAGAATCCCGAGATTGAGGTAAGTGGGGGGTTGCATTCTGACCATGTTTCATGTTACACCTTAAATATGGGTGTAACATAAAACATGGCCAGAAAAGTGAACTTTGCCTTTAAAGTGCAATATGCTCCTAGTATTCATCCAGGTTTTGGGGTAGACTGAGCAATGTGGTCAGGGCCGGCGCTAGAGTAAGGCTGCATAGCTAGCTGTCTGAGGGCACCGGGGGGCGGGGCGCAAAAATGCATCTTCGCCTATGTAGTCAAAAATCTTTGCACCGGCCCTGCAAGCGAGGAGGCGGCCGGGCCCCCGCAGCGCAGAAGGAGGCCGGCCGTAGCAGCGCCAGGCCCTAGCATTACCTATACAGGCATCGGAGCAGGCTGAGGCCCCATCGGCGCAACTTTTCATCTGATCTCTGACCGCCGGAAGTGACATCACGTCACTTCCGGCCAGTCCAGTGGCAGAGGAGGCCAGGTGAGCAGGTAAGAGGAGCTGGGAAGGAGGGAGGGAGATGCAGCCCTGTCCAGCCCACCTGAGACCCCTGCAGAGCCCACCATAGAGAGTATCAGATGGGCTGTGCAGCATCAATGGTGGGCTCTGCAGGATCACTCTCAGGTATGTATGGGGTCTGAGGTGGGTCCTGCGTCCAGCGCTTAATTAAGCGCTGCGTCCAGTGGGTCACAACCCCTGCGTCCAGTGGGTCACGAAGCCCTGCGTCCAGCGGGTAATGTGACTGTGGGGGGGACATTAGAGTGTAAGCTTCTCTGTACAGAGACTGATGTGACTGTGGGGGAGGGGACATTAAAGTGTAAGCTCCTCTGTACAGAGACTGATGGGACTGTGGGTGGAGGGCATTAGAGTGTAAGTGATGTGACTGGCTCAGTGTTCTCTGTACAGCATTGCGGTATATATATGTCAGAGCTATATATATGTATACTGTAATTTGAACAGTGTGACTGGCTCAGCGTGGTGAAAAGATTTAAGCACAAGGGGCGTAGGGGCTTCTTCTCGGTTAGAGCAGTTAGAGTCTGGAACTCGCTGCCACAAGGAGTAGTATCAGCTGAGAGTGTTGAATCATTCAAAAAGCATTTGGACAACTTCCTCAGAAACCATAACATACAGGGGTACAGGTACTCTTAGAAACAAGAACACACAGGGACTCGTACACACACATGCGCATGCAGAATCACATACATACACGCAATAGGTTGAACATGATGGACCTGTGTCTTTATTCAACCTCAAACACTATGTAACTATGTAACTAGGTAATGTCTTCACCATTTGACACCTCTGGGAGCGTCAGGTGCCTATCTCCCCACTACATGCCCTGGTTCTGTTGTCTAGCCCATAAATCACTGCAGAGCTCTGTAATGATATGGAGTTTGGAGGATGGAAACAGTGTGTGGTGGAGGACATCCAACACTCCTTGGCATGCGGAATGCTGTAGACACTGACTCAACCTGCAGCTCTGTAATGGAGAGGAGGTAGGAGGCACAGCCTGTGTTGGTATACTACATCTTCTTTTGCAGAGAACTTTGATCTGCATATTTGTTTTAGGATGACACTATATTATATTTAGGAGTAACTTTATTATAATTCCAAACTTTTTTTGTCATTTGCTAAAACAAGTCTGTTTCTCTTCCCCTTCCAGGCCACAATACATAAAGCAAAACTCCACGGATTAATTTAGATTTTTTAAATTACATCATGTTGTGCTGTCAATTTCAGAAATACCTCTGAGGAATACAACACAAGTGCATGATTCTCCTGCAATTTTATGACAGCCATTTGCAACATCCAGGGTAATGCCCTCAACAACGAAAAAACTTCTGAAATCAGCCAAAGCACCATCTGCCATGATGGCAAAACATCTTTCCTTATTGTTGGCAGGACTGCCATAGCTTATATGAAAAGAAATGTCATTATTATAGGTTATCTAAACAAAAAAACAAAAACTGTAATATATTGCAGCTTTGATGTGGTGGCTGTATTAGGTTTCATTTTTCAGGCAGAACATTTTAGCAAGTACAAAGCAACATCTATTAAACATGTCAGTAATGCAGTATCCTTGTAACTTTCAAGCTATCTTCTGTAAACTACATATTCCTCTTCCCCCTAACCCATGTGATGGAGATGAAGAGAGGAGGAATTGATAGTACATATTAAGGGCAGCCTACCAGGTAATAATAGGGGAAAACAAAAAGCCTGAAAAAAGAAAGTAAATGCAGCCACCACATGTCAGGATCAAGAGGTTGCAATATATCACATTTTTGCTTTTGGGATTAGTTATGCTTTAAGTGACCATTGACTTTAAAGACGTAATTAGAGGGTAATACAATGCACCTGTGGAGCACTGTGATGAACACTTTTGGGGGTGGGGGGATGGGTAAGAAGGCCAAATAACTGCAGAATTCATACTACTGTTGGTCAAATACTTCTTTCTGTTTTACGTTGGCATAGTTTTTGCTGTTTTAAAATGTTTTTTTTTTTTTGCTTATTGTTCTTCTATTTTAGTGTTTCCCAACGGTTTTTAATTCAGGTATCCCTTGACAGTTCATATCCAAAAACTATACCGGGGGTGGAGAAGGGGATGGGAATGGGGTAGAGAAGGGGGTGAGGCTAATAATAATGGATACGGCTCTTGCCAAAATCAGCACTACCATCTTGATACTACCATAAACGTTTCCACAGATTTACAATCATTACCATCCTGACACCACCAAAAACATGTCTACAGATATACAATCAATACTATCCTGATACTACCATACACACGTCCACAGATCTACAACCAATACTGTCCTGATACTGTCATAAACATGTCCACAGGACTGCATTGGACTCAGGACTTTGCAGCACACTGGACTTAGGACTGCACTGGACTCAGGAGTTTGCAACGCACTGGACTCAGGACCGCTCTGGACTCAGGACTTTGCAACACATTGGACTTAGGACTGGGACAGGGCTTTGCAATGCACTGGACTTAGGCATCTGCATCGCACTGGATTCAGGAATCTGCAACGCACTGCCAAACTGTTTGAAGTAAGGACACTGCTATGAAAACATAAATGTGAGTACACTGCCATGTTAGCCTGTATTTAAAGTAAATTGAAAGTGACTCTCTCTGTTTTACAAGTTTTCTTTTAATAAACTATTCTATACTATATGGGGTGTGTGTGTGATTTCCTTTTGGTTTATATGAGCTGCCATTATTAAAGGTTTATAGAGATGAGCTATGACATCCTCACTGCCCATATTTGTACGAATGCCAAATATAGGCAGTGATGTCACGGGGAACCACTTTTCCCTAAATTTCCTTTTCTTCCACTGACCTGCTGAAAGCTGGAGGCTTGCTGCGGGACACCTTTGGACATCACTGGGACTTGGAGAGGTAGATATTAGTAAAAATTAGGATACAAGTATTCCTAGTTTTAAGACTGCATCACTACGTGACATGATCCCCATGGCCTGACCTTGTGTTTACATGACTATTGTTTTTTAAAGTAATGTCAGCGGTGACATAATGATCAATGTTTTTATTTTTAAACAAAACACATGATCACACACACCATAAAACAATATAATACATAAAAAATGGCCAAATAATTATTTGTCCTTTTCCTATTTTATACACTTTTTTGGTGTATTTTGTTGCTTTCTGAGGTTAGTAAAAGGAATCGGTGCAAAGATGGTAGCATGAAAAATTTCAAGAGACTGTATGTAAGAATGAGTTTGTGGTATTATTTTTTTATTTTTTTTATTTTTAGTGTTTTGCTATGATGTTCTGTCTTTTCTTTAATTCGGCTATATTTGTACCTTTTCTTATGCTGTGTACGAAAATCTCAAATAACAAAAATGTAGAAAAAAAACCACTAGACAATAAAAGTCTTCAGTTTAACACACACTACCTTACAAAGATCTTAATCACATCTTCACTATGCTCCGATGCATTCTGAAGCAAAAACTATTCATTTCACTAGTCCCTAATCTTTACAGTAGAAGAAAGTGAACTTCGTAAAAATCTATCTCAAAGGTTAGCAAAGAGGGCGTAGATTTGGATGCAGAGGTTAGCAGGAGGGTGGTTCACTGTAAATAATCCCTTTACATTGATGGTCAGTGTAAATGTCCCCGTTACATTGGCGGTCAGTGTAAATATCGCCTTTACTTTGGCAGTCAGTGTAAATGTCTCATTTGCATTGGCGGTCAGTGTAAATGTTTCTGATACATTGGCGATGAGTGTACATGTCCCTGTTACGTTGATGGTCAGTGTAACTGTCCCCCTTACATTGGTGATCAGTGTAACTATCCCCCTTACATTGGTGGTCAATGTAACTGTCCCCCTTACATTGGAGGCCAGTGTTGAATCCCCCCTTATATTGGTGGCCAGTGTGGAATCCCCCCTTACATTGGTGGTCAGTGTAGAATCCCCCCTTACATTGGTGGCCAGTCTAACTGTCCCCCTTACATTGGTGGTCAATGTACAATCCACCCTACATTGGTGGCCCGTGTGGAATTCCCCCTTACATTGACATTCAGTGTAGAATCTCCCTTTATTTTGGTGGTCAGTATAGAATCCCCCCTTACATTGGTGGCCAGCGTGGCACTCCTCCCCACAATATTGTATGCTAGGTTAATGATATCACGCGCGTAGAACTACACCAATTTGAAATTAATGTCCTGCCCCTAATTAAAGTACATCCTCCATCTACAATGGCTTGCTGGATGCAGAGCAAAAAAGGTGTCCCTGCAAATGTATTTTAATGTTGGACATGACTAAAGAGCACAAAGCACATCCGAAAAAAAGGAAGGAACAAACCAGAAAGAAGAAACAGGAAATACGACTACAAATGACATAGATAATACTTTTTTCACTGGCCAATACAAAAATGCCTAAAACTGATAATCACATGAAAAACACTAAAAAAAACACGCTAAAAATGCTGTTGCCCAGGTGTGAATCTAGCCTTGGAAACATGTGAAAGCATGGCTTCCATTTTGTTCATTTTGAGGAGAGTCTTCGCTAGACATGTGTGATTCATTTTGTTATGAATTTAAATTGGTACAAATTTTCGGAAATTTGGACATCGGATGAAAATCCAAATTTCCAAATTGAAGAGATAATTTTGCAATAACGAAATTTTGGCTGCATCCAATTTTTTTTCTGAATGTCATTGGGAATGAACTTGTGTTGTTAAGCATTAAAATAATAATTAAAAAAACAGTGTGGAGTCCTCCTAAAATCCTTCACCAGACCATTGATCCAAGCAGCAGCAGGAAAGGGGGGAAGGGGGCAAGCGTTCACCCCCTACTCCTGCACCATACCAGGCCACATGCCCTCGACATGGGGAAGGTGCTTTGCAATAGGGGACCCTCGTGAAAATGTCCCGAATGCAAAGTGCCGATACCGGCTTTGTAAATTTTTCAACACAAGCGGCTCCTGCAAGGTCCCGCACTTGTTGGGGACCTGACAGCAGCCTTCTGGGGTCCATGCGACGTTGCTTACTGTGCCGGGCGCACATCTCCTCCTCCTCCTTCTTGTGGATCTCCACTGCCTCCTGACACCTGGTGAGATGCGGTACAGCCCTCCGAAGACCCCACACAGCCCTGGTGTGACACCCCACAGCCCTCCTAAAACCACACACAGCACCGGTGAGATGCCCCTCAGCCCTCCTAACACCCACACAGCCCTACAGCCCTTCTAACAAAATGCACAGCTCTGGTAAAACGCTGCACAGGCCACCTAACACCATGCACAGCTCATCATACACCCTGCACAGCCCCCCTAAAACCTTGCACAGCCCCCCTAAGACCATGCACAGCCCATTAAGGACCCTGCACAGCCCCCCATAGACGCTGCACAGCCCAGCTAAGAGCCTGCACAGCCCACCTGGGAGGCCGCACAGCCCACCTGAGACCTTGCACAGCCCACCTGAGACTCTGCACAGCCCACCTTAGGGCCTGCACAGCCCACCTGAGACCCTGCACAGCCCATCATAGACCCAGCAAAACCCACTTGAGACCCTGCACAACCCACCTGAGAACCCGCACAGCCCATCTGAGACCCTGCAGAGCCCAGCTGAGACCATGCACAGCCCTCCTGAGAGCCGGCAAAGCCCTACTGAGAGCCTTCACAGCCCCCCTGAGACATCAGTCTGCCACCCCGGAGCAACACAGAGTATGTAACTTCATATGTTTTTGCATTGATTTATAATGTATTGCTGGTATTTGTAGTCTATAGCTGGTGCCATTCTGTATTAATTTGTAATTATCTAGCGCATCTAGGATTAACAAAACATTTTAAATCGGACAAATCTGAATAACGAAACTAATTGACTTTTGGACCCAAATCCTCAAAAATGAAATAACGAAAATCCAAAACAAATTTTTGCCACGTCACATGTCTAATCTTAACTTTAGAGTTTCCGGTTCTTGTAGTTGTCATTGCTGTTTTAAATAACTTCCTGTTAAACTGTATTTGGCGAAAATGAGATGGGGAGAACTTATCAGGGACTTATTTGTCACTTATTTAACTCGTTATATTCTGTTTAAGGAGATAGTGTCACATAACTCAATATCCTTGGCATGAGATCAAATATAGTAATTACAGTGAGGAAAATGATCATTTTAATGCAGATAAGCCTACTTTTCCACCAGGGGTTGTCCTCACTTTTGTATGGTATTGTATGTTATTTCTTTCTCTCTTATTAAGGAGTGCAGAATAGAAGGTTCCTTTGTAATGCATAGAGAGTAATAAAAAAAAAGCCAAGTATAAGAGCTACCATAGGTATCATATCAAAGGGGAGATATATAATAAAGATATTAAAACATAATACAAATAGTACATAAAGAGAGAGCATATAAACAACAATTTATTGCGTGGATTTAGCCACATGATATCGCGCAAAACACAGATTTGCATTGGAGGCTGTTCACACCTTTGCATTGCGCCACACGGGTGAAATCTCCTGTCGTGCAAAAAGGGCGGTTGTCGCAAGATTTAGGTCCCATAGTCAGCTTTCAAAGAAAAATCACGCAAAAACAGCTCAACAGTTGAATCGCCTAGGTGTGAACAGGGCCGGATTTACTCTCCCTGCTGCCACAAGGCCAGGTCCCGCAATCCGCCCCCCCTCTCCCCCATCAATGGAGAATGGCAACCAGATGGCAGGGCGGCAGGGTTAGTTAAAACATTTTTATTGCTTCTTTAATTTTTTTATCACTTTATTTTTTTACTTTCTTAAATTTTTATTTCTGTATCCCCTGTTATCAATGAACAGGAATCTTCTATACTGAGTGTTCCTGTTCATTGATAACATAGTATGTTTACTATAACTACAACTATGAATGGTTTGGAGCAATAACCAGCTTGCCATTGGGTATTTCAAATAGCAATAGCTGGCTGAATGTTGCAACCTCTAATGTTTGCTGTGCTTTCAATCAGCTGCCGGCAGGTTTCATTAACTTGGTTCCAGCCTGGTCGTCTGCTGCACTGAGGAGGTAACTCCGCTCCCCCACATCACCCCATTCCCCAGACCACCCCACTCACACCCCACCATCTCCCGCTGGCCGCTCCGCAGCCTCTGCTCGCTCTGCTTCTCCGTATACCATTTAACGGAGGTAAGATCGTACTGCAGTGACTGAAAACAATACCATACCTGATATTGGCTATTTCAAAATGCAATAGCCAATCGCAGGTTGGCTATTGGACCCGCCCACTGCCTGCTGTCAATCAGCAGAGGAGCGGACCTGAAGGAGAACTTACTCATTCAGGTCCGCTCCTCTGCTGATTGACAGCAGGCAGTGGCTGGGTCCAATAACTAACCTGTGATTGGCTAGTGAATTTTGAAATAGCCAATATCAGGTATGGTATTGTTTTCAGTCACTGCAGTACGATCTTACCTCCGTTAAATGTTATACGGGGAAGCGGAGCGAGCAGAGGCAGTGGATCGGAGCAGCCAGTGGGAGAAGGTGAGGTGTGATTGGGGGGATCTTGGGAATGGGGTGATGTGGGGGAGCGGAGTTACCACCGCAGTGCAGAAGACGTCCAGGCTGGAACAAAGTAAAAGACAGCTGCCAGCTGCAAAATTATGCCTCGGGGAGCTGATTGTAAGCACAGCAAATAACTGCGGAGTAGAGGAGTGGGCCTGGCAGAATTCATAGCTATGCCATGTGCCACACACTCCTTCCTCCCCGCCTCCATCCCTAATTTTCAATGTTGCCATCTACTCCTGGGTATTAATATTGTTATACCTGCACTGTACAGGACAGGAGGATTTTTGCCGCTCACACAGAAGAGTCAGGTCAGTCCAAGTGTGGTCTGGGCAGAGTCACAGCAGGTGGTGGGGGCTTCAGATTGGTGGACAGTGTTTAGAGCTTGTACTGTGGGCGGACAGGGGAGGTGGGTCATTATCTGCATATTTTTTGTTGTTTCGACATTTCCCCAAAAGAGCTATTTATGGCCGATATGTATCGGTCTCCGATATATCGGTGCATCCCTTATTTTTAGCATAGAGTAATGTATAAAGCTGTGGCAGTTGTGCAAATGGGGCATATTGTGTCCTTAGGATATTTTCTTTTCTGGTCGAATGTATTTAGGCTATTGTTTTAGGCTACTCTCTTCATGACAAATGTTTTTAGCTTATTGTTTTAGCTTTTTCTCTACTAGTCTTAAACCCTTGTTTTTCGCTATTTTCTCTCATGATCAAAAGTTCTGGGGGTTAATTAAGGAAAATTAACCCTGTGAAAGTGGACTTAAATATCAAAAAGCATTTTGCACAAATTAAAACATTTGCAAGGGAATTATTGGCAATTTCTGTGGCAATGCTAATACATTTGCACATCAACTTTTTTATACATAGACCCCCTATGTTTTATCCTTGGAAAACCAAATATATCCTCTTAGGCAACTTTATCAGGTTTACAATCCCCAACGGAGTGAGCTCACTTAAAGCAGAGTCACACCTCAGCTAAACAGAGAATGAATAAAATAGGTTCTGTTTTATACTATGACATCGATTTGTTTAGCCATGTTGGTTATTATATTGTACTCGGCCTAGAAATAGCATTTCTGCAAATGACAGCTGCTGCTCAGTGTTAACATAATCTTACATTTGAGTTGTCTAACATAATTTCCTGTTATGTAAATGACATGTATAGTCATGCAGAGATTGAGTAGTTGAGAGGAAATTGGGAGATTCCAAACACACTAAATGTAAGGCAACATCCAGATATAAATTCTAATAACATGGAGAAACCTATATTGATATGACATCATGACATCGGGCTGAAGTTTTCTTTAACTCCCACTGAACCTAATAATACCATTCAAAACTAAGGTAACACCTTGTACTAAATAGAAATGAACTGACATGCACAACTGGCAGGTACCAGGAAACACATTTCATTCTGTCAACTTTTCTTTCAGTGCTTAAATTACAGGGTGTACACAAAGGATTTCAGTGGATTTCTTTCAAGGCCAGAGGGAACGTGGAGCTTGAAGTTGCTCTGCTTTATGAAAGAGCGTAGTGTACCTAGCATACCTGCGTGTCATGTGCTGATTACATTTCAGTGTCATACATGATATACACTAACTCCTGAGTGGCACAAACATTGAATGATATCACAGCTCCAAGCACAAAGCTTTTGTCGATGATTAGGACAATGGCATGAATCACCTCTAGTAGGAAGAGAAATGGGATTTGTTAATTCTACTCATTAAGCCATTAATAAATGGAGTGTTGCTTTACTTTTTCAAGATAATAATCAAATGTTTGTTAGTGCATAATTATAGCAATTATATTCAGTGAAATAACAATGAAAAGATTATGTTTCTGGTCCATACATGCAGCCTAATTTGTGTAGGATATAAGCAATTCCAGTGTACTTGTATAACAAATTGACAAGTGGTGTGGAAATGATTGCTGTAATCATCACAGTTGCCCTAATTTATCAAAGTCCCTAATACAGAAAATGAAAGATATGTGTTGTCCTGGAGCAACTAATTGATTTTAGACAAACGAGAACTTTAACTGTCAGTATGTCAACTACATGGGCTGAACATTTTGTAACAGATTCATTTTTGCTCTTTGCAGATGGCACATAGCTTATCAGGCACCTTGATTTATTGTCCTTGACTTGGTAGTCTGACATGCACTGAGCAGTAGGCTTCTTTTTTTTTTAACTTTTCAAAGTATTTTATTGGTTTTTAACAATTTTTACAAAGAAGTAAAAAGATGTAACATTGGTACATAAGCGTTTACATAGACATATGCATACATTAAGGTCATATGCATGTACATTCAAAAGTGTAATAAAACTGAACTAACAGTCCTGGGACAGCCCCTGTGGGAACCGATCAGTCGAAATGGTATTGTATAGACATAACAATTCTAGGTGACTGTCCGAAGAACTCAATGAAACAAAAAGATCCAACAGATCTTAAGGTAGGTCTGGGGGAACTGAGCATTTTTCCCCTAGGAGGCCGGAGGGTCACGGAGCTGTTTTAGAACATGTCAGCTCCGGATCGCCGCGCGCATGCGCCCCCAGCAGTAGGCTTCTATTGAAGTTTATAAAGGGATCTTACTTTTCTGTTCATGGTTCTTATGTTAACATTATTTGTATGGGATTCTTTAACAACACTCACCTTCCCTTTATGTTATCTGATTATCTTGAATAAATCATGTAACTTGCATGTAACTGTAGGCAATAAAGTCCCTGGTCTGGCACACCATCTTAGTTAATGAAGTATTATCCATATTTAAAGTTGCATTCCAGGCTGATATACAGACATTATTTAGAGCCAGTGTCAGTCTCAAAGTATTTTCTGCTTCCCTCCCCATACAAGTCTATAAGAAGGCAAAAGCAGCTGAAGCAGGTCAAATGCATGTCAACTGCACCTGCAATGGATTTTGAATGAGCTCAGAAGCATCTCAAACTAATGTCAAAATTACACTGCATTTGCCCATTTAAGTCAATAAATACAAGCCCTTAATGTGGTTGTGTATGCATTTTTAATAAATAAAAGTAATTTTTGCATGTAATTATTACCAATGTATATCTTGCTATCAGTCTCCTGTCATCCCTTGCACATCAGCACTCAGACAAGGAACATGCTTACAAGAGGAGAGTGTGTAGGGTTGATGTCTTATTAGTGTGTTGCTGCTCTTTCCATGTTCAATCAGCAGGCTAAGGCTGGGGAGGTGACACCACTGTATTCCTTAACTCTAACGGATAAAGTGTTCTCATCCCCCTACTGGTTAATTACAGGTATGTTTTTGTCAATAAGTGAACACAAATTCAGCTGCCTGGAAGTATTGCCATTCCAGATGAATAAAATAGTTTGCATGCATACAGATCAGCCTCTACACTATAAATACTAAATATCCTTAAGAAGAATATCAAATAAAACTATTTATATTTAGGTGGTGAATGTAATATCAGCCCTCAGAAAATAACAAGTTTAATGTTTAACTCCTCTCTGTAATGTGTTTATCAATGTATTGGAATACCCCAGTACACTGTAGTCAATGAGAAGCATACTGTAGATAACTTTCCTTGTTTGGTCATCGGGATTCATTTATTAAAGATGTGTTAAGTTCACTTAGGCCAGGGCTCACTTCAAATATCCACTTATAAGTAGAGGAATCAAAAAAAGGTTTCCTTACGTATGATTTGAAGATGAAAAGAAACAAGCAGTGGGCTAAGTGAATATTCTTATCTTTAGTAAATCAAAAGCAATAGGAATACTTTGGAGATTGTTGAAGGTATTTCATGGTCTTGCTGTGTCTTCACCAAGGGGAACCAGAGGTAACCATAATTAAATGCATTGTTTGGCTTCCACAAATTAAAAAAAGGTCGTAGTTTTGAGTTTTTTCCTTTAACCCTGCTGATGCCAATATTAAGTGGTGTCAAATACGCACAACTCCCACAATTACACATAGGACAGTACAAATTCAGCAGGAGAACACTTTCTTTTCAGTTTTATTCAGAAGAGCAAAAACAACAACTGTTCTCCTGAACTTTAACTCCCACCATGTGAAAAGTCTGGCTTCTGCTTCCTGTGTGGATACCTACAGAGTTGGAAAATAGTTGGTAATGCTTGTGCTCTACACTCCACACCATAGGACTACCCAACTCTAATTTACCTACAACAGATGACTTCTACCATTTGACTGAACTTGAGTTACCTTTTCTCCTCAATGTTCTTATCACACACACCTTATCCATAGTCAGTTGGCCTATGCCCTGAGTAATTTACACACTTTCCCTAATTACCGTCAACGATGTCAGATGTTGCCCTGACAGGACAAACAATATCAGCCAACAGGTCTTTAGGGTTAACCAGGGTAATGCCAGTTAGGCTCCCAGAAGCCACCAAGTATTTATTAGGGAAGGAACCAGAAACTGCTATATCATAAATACAAAGAATGTCACCAGTGTTTAACATACCACTTATACCAATGCCCAGTAAAAAAATATTGCCAAAATATTTCAAAACTAACAGCAGGATAAACCAAAGCATTTTTAACTGTAATCCATCTATAAACAGAGAAACATTTAATAGATGTCTGGAGATTAGGGATGCACAGATACTTTTCGAGTACCAGTGCAGATACTTGGCATTTTCATGACAACTACCAGGGTTGCAGAGGTTGCAGCTGGGACCTGGCTCTGGCACCCCACCACTGTCCTGAAATCATTAGTCGATATTGTTTTAGAAATACTGTCACATGACAATAAACAAAAATGTATCAGTACTCGTACTTGTAAGTACTCGGCAAGTACCAGTACTCGTACTCACAAAACTGGTATCTGTGCATCCCTTTATTTATATTTATAAAAACAAAATCGTACATTAAAACAGAGATGTACAAATCCCAGGAGCTCCGTGTGCTCCTTACAAATGACAACTGTCCCCTAATTTTTTAATTTTTCTCTAGTCTAGTCTTGCAGCTCAAAAGTATCGGTACATGTACTCGTACTTGTACCGAGTACTGTACTTGGTATCTGTGCAACCCTACTGGAGATGGAGCAATTTATATTACATTTATTCATACAAAAAAAAAAACATTCCTCATAAACAAAATGTAGAATTTGAAGACATTTTCAAGTTTGAGATGTAGCACAATGAGCTAATGGTAGATGTTGTGACGGACCCCCGTACTCAGGATGAGTATGTCCGCCGCTGTCTTCTTCCTTGCTGAGGAGATATCGCAACCTGAAGATCCTTAGCTCCCAGTTTCCCCAGTCACTAGCCAAGGCTCGAGTGTAGGGTAAACAAACTCTGCTTTATTGAATTCTGGCTTCTGCTTCCTGTGTGGATACCTACAGAGTTGGAAAATAGTTGGTAATGCTTGTGCTCTACACTCCACACCATAGGACTACCCAACTCTAATTTACCTACAACAGATGACTTCTACCATTTGACTGAACTTGAGTTACCTTTTCTCCTCAATGTTCTTATCACACACACCTTATCCATAGTCAGTTGGCCTATGCCCTGAGTAATTTACACACTTTCCCTAATTACCGTCAACGATGTCAGATGTTGCCCTGACAGGACAAACAATATCAGCCAACAGGTCTTTAGGGTTAACCAGGGTAATGCCAGTTAGGCTCCCAGAAGCCACCAAGTATTTATTAGGGAAGGAACCAGAAACTGCTATATCATAAATACAAAGAATGTCACCAGTGTTTAACATACCACTTATACCAATGCCCAGTAAAAAAATATTGCCAAAATATTTCAAAACTAACAGCAGGATAAACCAAAGCATTTTTAACTGTAATCCATCTATAAACAGAGAAACATTTAATAGATGTCTGGAGATTAGGGATGCACAGATACTTTTCGAGTACCAGTGCAGATACTTGGCATTTTCATGACAACTACCAGGGTTGCAGAGGTTGCAGCTGGGACCTGGCTCTGGCACCCCACCACTGTCCTGAAATCATTAGTCGATATTGTTTTAGAAATACTGTCACATGACAATAAACAAAAATGTATCAGTACTCGTACTTGTAAGTACTCGGCAAGTACCAGTACTCGTACTCACAAAACTGGTATCTGTGCATCCCTTTATTTATATTTATAAAAACAAAATCGTACATTAAAACAGAGATGTACAAATCCCAGGAGCTCCGTGTGCTCCTTACAAATGACAACTGTCCCCTAATTTTTTAATTTTTCTCTAGTCTAGTCTTGCAGCTCAAAAGTATCGGTACATGTACTCGTACTTGTACCGAGTACTGTACTTGGTATCTGTGCAACCCTACTGGAGATGGAGCAATTTATATTACATTTATTCATACAAAAAAAAAAACATTCCTCATAAACAAAATGTAGAATTTGAAGACATTTTCAAGTTTGAGATGTAGCACAATGAGCTAATGGTAGATGTTGTGACGGACCCCCGTACTCAGGATGAGTATGTCCGCCGCTGTCTTCTTCCTTGCTGAGGAGATATCGCAACCTGAAGATCCTTAGCTCCCAGTTTCCCCAGTCACTAGCCAAGGCTCGAGTGTAGGGTAAACAAACTCTGCTTTATTGAACAACTGCACAAACTTTTATACAGAAAGTGATCAGATCAGAATATAATCCCATCACATCCCCCGTCCCCTCCCTGGACATTCTGTCTTCATAACACCACAGGTGTCCACCTGCTAACGAGCTCCAGACAGCCATAACAGAAGCCTGGCCAGAATGTCATTGTTCTGAGCTCCCTCAGAGAACAATAGGAGATAACGAGGGATGGTTCTGATAGTCTTTCCATAACCAGGTCACACAGCATAACGCACTCAAAACATAACTCAACACCAATACACATTTAACTTATAAACTGATCACCATGTCGTCACAGATGTCAGATGCGAAGGCGTAAATAGTCCTAAGGGAACAGTAAAGAAAAGGGGAATCAGGTCAAAAGATGAGGAATGCAAATACCTTTTTACGCAGCTGTACAAGAAATTACCCTCAGCTCTAAATACTTTCACTATACCTTAAATAGTTCAAATGGTCATTACTTAATAAATTGTAATCCATGCGTTGTCCTTTCCTACATTAAATAAAGATTGCATTCACCCACATTAAGATGCTATCAGGTTACTTTCCACAATGTTCAGGCAATTTAGTTGCTGCTTTTGAAAGTTATTGTGATATATAAAGTCACTTGTGTTTTTTAAATGAATTAATCAGAATAATCTCCATAGCACATGGTTTAGTATTTTATGCATTTTATACCAAGAAAACACATATGCATTTCAGTTCCCAGATGGATTTAAGAATATGTATGTTTTTGTACTTCACAAAACGGTTCATCAAGGAGTTGGAAAACTATAGAGAGAAGACAGGAATCTGTTTCTTAAATCTTCTTTTTTTTCAGCTTCCCATATCACTTACTGGAGTTCTTATTCCATGTGAGGATGTTTGTGATTTGCATTTTGGAAAGATCCCGTCAGTTATTTATGTTCTGACTGCTTTTACAGTTATGTGTTAAACAGCTGGACTCCATACCAGTGTCACTATAACTCAGGAATATTTTCAAACATATAGTGTGTCTATAAAAATATTACGTGGGCCTCCAAACAGTAAAATGTAAAGTTACACAAAGTTAAGGCTTATACCACCAACGCAGTTAAACACGTTAAACAGATAATAAAAAGTTGTTTGTTGAACTGCAGAATTTCAAAACAGTCTTAACAATATTTAAACGTCAAGCCTATGATAACTAGATGTTAAAGCTATTACAATGTATCTATGGAAAATGATGACGAGGACTAGACATGTACTTTAAAGGGCTTTTCCAGCTCACCGAACATTTCTCTACCTAAGTTAAGGATCAAAAAAAGAAAATCATCCATTGTCAGCAATTTCTGCAATGCAATTCATGGACCTCTTCTCTTTACTGTTTCCTACTAGATTCTCTTAGTTCACAAAATGGTAACAAAGGAGCAAACTTTGTTGTGCAAATAATCTCATGTGTTTAAAACAGTATACCTACTGCGCAACTCTTTAAACCTGCAAATGAAGGGGAAGTGCACCCAAAAGTAATATTTTAATTACAGACAGTGCCTGGTGGGCTGAGCCAGCCCTTTCTTATAGAACATGAGAACTCCAACATCAATATCTGCCTTCCATAATTCCTGACCCTATTCCTGTACTCTTGAGAGTTTTGGATGTTCCTGACCACCTTTATGTGTTTCATCTCTTTCTTCTCCAGTATATAAAATTAATTAAAAACATTCAACAGGGAGAGAGGGAATCCTTCGTAATGACCATTTCAGGTGTGGAGACCCAAAAACCCAAGGACAAAGAACTCACAAATGTTCCCAAGCAAAACTGAAATACCAGTAGCTGGGCAGTCTGCATAATCATGCCTGTGTATGATACCCCACATCAAAATTGTTAAAGTGATTTGCCTGTGACAAAAAACAGGAATATATTGTGCATGATAGGATTCTGCAGTGCCTCACAAAGCTCTGTAAACTCTTTTTACTAGTAAATGATCTGTCCATAGCCTGGTTCATGGTATACTCCAGTTAAAATAGAATGTTAGGTCACCCTACAAATTACAACCTGACCATACAATCTCTGTACAATCAACTTTGTATTTACTTGCTGAGTTTGAATCTGTGTGTCAGGGACCAGAGCACCTTCAGGTGGCGCTGGAACCAGGTCCTGCAGTTCCTGGGCTCACCTGCAGGTGTCTCCAGGCATCCAGGAGCTGTTGGGTACCAGACAACCACTAGGTGGTGCTGGAACCTGCAATTCCGGTGTTCACCTGCGGGTGTCTCCCAGCTGTCGGCAATTGGTCTCCAGCTTTGGTGCCAACCCAGCCTGCTGCAGCTTTGGTGCCAGCCCAGCCTGCTCCAGCTTTGGTGCCAGCCCAGCCTGCTCCAGCTTTGGTGACAGCCCAGCCTGCTGCAGCTTTGGTGCCAGCCCAGTCTGCCCCAGCTTTGGTGCCAGCCCAGCCTGCTCCAGCTTCGGTGCCAGTCCAGCCTGCTTCGGTTCCAGTTCCAGTCCGGTCTGCTTCGGTTCCAGTCCAAGCTGCTTCGATGCCAGCCCAGCCTGCTCCAGATCCGGTGCCGGCTGCCCAGCTCTTCGCCTCTACTGATCCGGTGCTTGCTGCCCAGCTCCTCGTCTCTGCTGATCCTGTGCCTGCTGCCCAGCTCTTCGCCTCTGTTGATCCGGTGCCTGCTGCCCAGCTCCTTGTCTCTGCTGATCCTGTGCCTGCTGCCCAGCTCTTTGACTCTACTGATCCGGTGCCTGCCGCCCGGCTTTTCGCCTCTGCTGATCCGGTGCCTGCTGCTCAGCTACTCGCCTCTGCTGATCCGGTGCCTGTTGCCCAGCTCCTTGCCTCTGCTGATCCGGTGCCTGTTGCCCAGCTCCTCGCCTCTGCTCCTGTGCCTGCAGCTCAGTTCATCGTCTCTGCTGATCTTGTGCCTGTTGCCCGGCTCCTCGCCTATGCTGATCCTGTGCCTTGGCTGCTTGTCCAACTGAACTTTGTGGGACCTTCGCTCACTGTCTGCTCTGGTCTTGGTGATGGGGTTGTGCCCCTTTGCTGCCGAGGGGCCTGGGGGTTTGGGCATCCGCTTTAGGTGGGGTGCTCATGAGGTGCTCATCCGTGCCTCCTCCCTGCATGGATGAAAGCATTTTACACACGTGACTGATGAAGTCACGCATTTTGACGTAACGTACGTAGGGCAGAGCTTCTGATGTCACTGCAATGAGCTGAGCCGGACGGACAGGTTTTTTTATCGCTTTGCTGCCATTTGCCTTGCTGGTTTGATCCAGCAATACCCCATGCCTGTACTGTTTACACCATTGTGAGTACGCATTTTTTATTTAATAAATTGCATTTTATTGGACGTTACGCACTATGTCCTTGTCCTTTTTCTTTTTCCACCTGGATTTATACTGGTACCTGTGATCTGAGGAGACCTTATCGGCTTTTCTGTGCATGGGCTTCCCTCACCCCATTAAGAAGGGAAAAAGCGCATTTGACCTAGCTCTGTGGGTCTACCTCCCCAGCAGAGGCGGCTCTTTAATTAGGCGAGTTAGGCGGTCGCCTTAGGCCTCGCACCCACGGTGGGCCTCGCGGCCTCCTAACTCGCCTAGTTTACATCAGAGGTCGGCAGGACCGGCGCGCGGGGGTCATGAGGATAGAAAAGTTAACCTTTGTCGTTAAAGCGCTGCCCCGCCGCGACTTCACTTTCACTTTTCACCCGCTGCTGTGACTCGGCTCCTTCACCAGCCCAGCCTGTGATTCTGCAGTGCAGCCCCGGCCCCCAGCAGTAGAAGCATCGAGAGCAGGAGAGGAGAGAGCAGCCAGCCGGACCGCATGTGAGCTAGAGGACTGGGGCGGCTGCTGCATACTCACCACGGAGCTTGGGTACAGGCAGCCAGAACAGGATACACAGCGAACCGGGGATCGGACACA
>NW_017306475.1:1209357-1220013 GCF_000935625.1 Nanorana parkeri | reverse complement strand
CAGAGGCGGCTCTTTAATTAGGCGAGTTAGGAGGTCGCCTTAGGCCTCGCACCCACGGTGGGCCTCGCGGCCTCCTAACTCGCCTAGTTTACATCAGAGGTCGGCAGGACCGGCGCGCGGGGGTCATGAGGATAGAAAAGTTAACCTTTGTCGTTAAAGCGCTGCCCCGCCGCGACTTCACTTTCACTTTTCACCCGCTGCTGTGATTCGGCTCCTTCACCAGCCCAGCCTGTGATTCTGCAGTGCAGCCCCGGCCCCCAGCAGTAGAAGCATCGAGAGCAGGAGAGGAGAGAGCAGCCAGCCGGACCGCATGTGAGCTAGAGGACTGGGGCGGCTGCTGCATACTCACCACGGAGCTTGGGTACAGGCAGCCAGAACAGGATACACAGCGAACCGGGGATCGGACACATTTTTTAAGAGTTTGAAGGTACGCCTGGAGCAATTCCTCACCTTAAAGAATTTTATGAGGAAGCGTACATTCAAATTATTGTTTTTTTTATTGTTGTTATTGTCTTTTGGAAATGCTAGTTGCTTGGCTGGCTGGTGCATTGTCTTCAGTCATTCATGAATCACTGGCCCGTAACAAGCATGTTCCTGGCTGTCTCTCCTCGCTCTCTCCTTTGGCTGTCTCTACTCGCTCTCTCCCTTGGCTGTCTCTCATCACTCTCTCTCTCCTGGCTGTCTCTCTTCGCTCTCTCTTTCCCTCCTGGCTGTCTCTCCTTTTTCTCTCTTCTGACTGTCTCTCCTCACTTTCTCCCGTACATTCTCAAAAAAATTGCCTTGCTGCTCTGGAGTGTTTGGCTTTCGCTTGAAGAAAAGGTGGCAAGCCTAGTCAGCTCACCTCCCCAGACCCCCATACCAGTGGCGGCGCTAGCATAAAGCTGGCCATACACCTATAGATTATCTATAGCTTTTCTATGGTCAGATAGAAAAAGTGCAACAGATTCCTCCATCTACACTAAACTGTGTGGATGGAGGACTCTCCCACTGGGCCAAGCCTCAGTATCTTGCTAGTCGGCCCCGCTGGCTGTCAAAATACCTGAACAATGCCTGCATCCAATCAGATTGTTCAGGTATTTTGAGAGCCAGCAGGGGCCGACTAGCAAGATACTGAATCTTAGGCCAGTGGGAGATTCCTCCATCCACACAGTTTAGCGTAGATGGAGGAATCTGTTGCACTTTTTCCATCTGACCACAGAAATTATGCAGATAATCTATAGGTGTATAGCCAGCTTAAGGCTGCTTTGGCAGATGCCTGAAGATGCAGGGGGGGCCTGTATAAGCAAAAATCCTTTCTCCAGCCCTGGTCCCCTCCACTGGACGTCCTCCTATACTATCACTGATCATCACAGTTAATTTCTAATTGGTTTGCACTTATTAATTATGGCTGTGAGTGGGGGCCTCACGTTTGAGTTTCGTCTAAGGCCTCAGAAAGTCTAGAGCTGCCTCTGCTCCCCAGGTTACACACACGTGACTGATGAAGTCACGTGTTTTGACGTAACGTACGTAGTGCAGAGCTTCTGATGTCACCGCACTGAGCTGAGCCGGACGAACAGGTTTTTTTTATCGCTTTGCTGCCATTTGCCTTGCTGGTTTGATCCAACAATACCCAATGCCTGTATTGTTTACACCATTGTGGATACGCATTTTTTATTCAATAAATTGCATTTTATTGGACGTTACGCACTATGTCCTTGTCCTTTTTCTCTTTCCACCTGGATTTATATTGGTACCTGTGATCTGAGGAGACCTTATCGCCTTTTCTGTGCATGGGCTTCCCTCCCCCATTAAGAAGGGAAAAAGCGCATTTGACCTAGCTCTGTGGGTCTACCTCCCCATTAGTGAGGCAGAGGTCATGTTCTGACGAAGGGGACGTGGCCCCGGAAACACGTCATCAAAGGAGTCCTGTGCTGTTACACAGGTGTCTGTGCAGCCGTTTTCAGATGTCGTCCAGGCTTGCCTTTTATGCTTTTACTGATTCACTTTTGTGAGTATGATTTTATCCTGTACTTCAGCTTTTATCATTAAAAAAACCATCTACACTAGGGTGGGCGCCCTTCTCTTTTGTTTTCTCCCATAGTGTTGCAGCTTCCCAGGCTGAAGTGGGGCAGCACCCCTAGTTATCCTCGCTTGCACATAATTTTCAATTGTCGGTCAGTTTTTGGCGCTTTGGATTCGTTTTACTGTTTGCTCATGAGCACAAGCCTGGACCTGGTATTAGTGATGTCCCAGGAAACGGGGGAGCTCCATTTGAGCCTTCCTGGTTTCCGAATGGTGTCACTGCGTTCTCCGAAGTATGTGGTGACCTGAGTCGGATGGCCACTGCTTTGGGGGTATCCGGGTGGCTGGCTGAGTGCACTGTCGGTCCTAGTGACCCCCATGCTGCTTAGAGGTGGAAACCCAAGCTCCTCAGTGCTGGGGGGTACACGCTGCAGAACCCTGGTGCCCATTGCCTTCGTGTTGGGACATCCGCTGGCTTATGGAATTTACTGCCGGATCCTGGTGGTGGGATGCTCGGCCTGTTGCCTGACCCTGGCGGAGGGGGACTTGACCAGTCACCGGACCTTGGCAGTGGGGCATATGGCGAACTTGGCAGACACGCAGGCCTTCTGTGGCCTTGGACTTGTGGGGCATATGTGGGCTTTGTTGGAGCGTCCGCAGCCTGCTCCTTGAGGGGGTACTGTCAGGGACAAGAGCACCTCCAGGTGGCGCTGGAACCAGGTCCTGCAGTTCCTGGGCTCACCTGCAAGTGTCTCCAGGCAGCCAGGAGCTGTCGGGTACCAGACCACCACTGGGTGATGCTGGAACATGCAATTCCGGTGCTCACCTGCGGGTGTCTCCCAGCTGTTGGCAATTGGTCTCCACCTGGTGCTGGCCTGAGAGGGTATTTAGCCCCTTCTCACAATGAGGATGGTGCCTCAGTATTGTCGCCATTACCTGTATCCTTTTTCCTGTAGCCTTTTTCCGGTTGCCTGTTGCCTCCTGAACTGTGACTCCTGACTTCTTCTCCTGATCTGTGGCTCCCCAGGTTCAGTAGCCCTGTTATCGTCTGTGTGTGATTTTGCTGTTAGTATTTAGTTTGGCTATTTTATGTTACTTGTGGGTGTTGGTGGTGTTGCTTGTGTTTATATGATTTTGGTATGTCTATTAAACTATAAGTTCATAAGCATTGTCTGGTGTGGTCACGTATTTGGTCCTCCCATATAGATACCTGCATGTGGTGTGGGGACACCCGTACCCGGTATCCTGACACTGTGTAAGAGTAATAGACTAGAAGTCTATAGAATAGACAAAAACTGTGTATCATCATAATAATACCTAAGACAGGTTTTTATATTTATGTGTTTTTGGTTATAATGTATATATTGAGCTATGGGAACTACTGCCCCTATAGAGAATGAGGAGGGATGTACCTTTAAGCGAAGGTGCATAAAATGATAACTGGAAAATATATTAGCCACATCCTGCTGAAGCCCATGATTAGGATGGAAAAAACGTGTTGGTGGTAGGGATGTGGCATGTTAGGCACCTGCCACTCTTACCTTCAACACTGGAAAAAGCATAATGCAATGCATCCAATTATAATGCGAAAAGCACAATAATCAAAGTGACAAAAGCAAACTGGGTAGTGGACCCTCTGTGCTATCTGCACATTGGAAAGGGTGTGAACCCCTAAAAGGGCAGAAAAGCAGAGTCTAAGCACACCAGATCATCACCAGAGCACCCCACAAGGTGTGATCAACTTTCCTGGTAGGGTCCTCAGACACATCTGTGCAGGTTACAGTTGACCAGGGATAGAAACAGATCATGGTATTCAGTCAACAGACATTATAAAAAAAAGGGACCAGCAAACGGCCAGAACGGGCAGTAAACAAGCTTAGCCAGATACAAACTGAAGTCAGAACTGGAGAAACAGGAATACAGCAGGAGATAAAATAGACTGGTGCCAAGAAAGAAATCTATTGCTTAGGCAACAAGTGTTAGTCTGAGTATAGTTAACTAGTGGGGTTGATTGCCAGGCAAGGCAGGGGCTGGTTGTGTAGGTGATATATCTGTCAGCAAATGAAATGCGGCAACGCCTATACCTCCCGATTCTGAAACAAAGCGGACTGTTGCAAATTAGGAGAGACAATATGCTGGTCTCTGAGACTAAAGGTTCAGAGGAGCTACTGTACACTTGGCATCAGCATCCACAAGTGTAGTGAGCACAGGGCAGCAGCAGATACATGGACTGACTAAACCAAAAATGAAGACACATTAATATGCATCTTGGCTGTAAGAGTAATATCACCAGTGGTAATGCTTAAGAAAAAAAGCTGCACAGCTATTATACAGTGCAGATGCAACAGATGCAACATAAAGAAAGAAATAATGCATACGGAAGGAAGCATGTTTTCTCTCTAGAGGCACTAACTGTCACACAAAACCAGAATGGGCAACTGCTTCAGTATACACCGGTGAAAAGGAGATGGGGGGTATTTGAGGCACTCATGACAAAATGATTTGCTAAAAAATCAATATGAGATACAATTTTAATAGATTCTTGTGAGTTACAATAATATGAAATTGAGTAAAAGAAGCTGGGCATTACCACTATACTCTGAATGTATTTTATAACCCATGCTCTTCAGCAAAACTCCATATTCCCTGGAGGAAAAACGCCTCAGGTCATGTCTGGGTAGTGCAGTGAATTGTCTATCAACCATACCCTGTCATGCAACATTTTTACATGTGTACATCAGTACAGTTGCCTCTTTGGGAAGCCTTAGCACACATGTGCTGTCAGTTGCGCTTACAGGCATTTGTCCACTCCATTCATACTATCTTCCCTGTAAGGCAGGATATTACCTCACCTAACTAACAGATTTTACCATATTGATCATGGCATCGTCCTGTCTCATGTTTTTCTAAATTGCATTCCCTCTGTTATTGGATGATATCTATTGAGGTCTCTATCTATTGAGTGGATTATCCTTAAATATATTTTACTACTTTGTCTAGGCACTATCTCTGTGTGCGGTCCTCTCTTTGCTGCTCAGCTCTCTCCTGTGGCACCATAGAGGGAACTAAGGCCGTGGGCTTTGGGCCCCTCTAATCCCATCTGTCTATTTTGTTTGGATGACAATTGGTGCTATACTCATATATGGTTACGACAATCTACAGTAAGATGCTGTTTCTTTGTAGATTCATTTACTATGTCAATGTAAGGAATTATATATTGTGAGAATTAGCTCCAAACGGTAGTGCATTAAGGAGACTTCCACTCGCTTAAGTTTTCTTTTTAGGGCTTCTTTGCCCCCTTTTATTGATTTAAAAAAAAAAGTCTGCACAGGTTTTCCCTCACAGGGGTTTTCCCAACATATAGTACACACAGTACTGGCAAAGAAAACACAGCTTCTTGGCTTTTACCTTCAGCATCTGGCCATTTGGACCCACTGGTCTTCTAGTTTTGTCTGTTTTCTCAGACTAGTCACAACTGTTTCTCTCACAGTCACACAGGCTGGTCCTCACCGCACCGGTGTATTGCCATACAGGCTATATCACACCCGCTTGCCACACAGGCTGGTTCCAGGGTTGAGCCCTCCGGACCCCTGCACAGAGACCTCATTTGTCTCCCAGGTGGAACCACTCACTTAGCAGCCTGGGATATCTTATGGAGGCCCTAATGAGCCAGCTTTCTTCAGCTGGGCTGGTTACCTCTAGGACTCCAGAATTCTCAACACTTCCACCTAGAGTAAGAACCTCAGCACTACAACTATAAGTGGGCCATACAAATCTGCCATCCAGGCTATACCCAGACATCCCCCTCTGACTGCTGCCACAGTATGATTAATAGAACTTTATATTATCTCATAGTTGTTGGAATGTGTTCCTCCTGAGGAAGCCACGAATGTGGCGAAACGTGTAGAGGATTTCCTACAACACTGGTGATCTGTTGATTCCATCTATGGACTTTCTTGACCACAAATTTGCATCATACAGTTTTGTACTTTGATACATTTCATAATTGCCTCTGTACATAGGCGGCTGTAGACTTTGTGAGGCCCTAGGTGAAACTTAAACATGAGGCTCACGCCCATAATGGAAAATTGATGACTGTGCAGGGTCTCAGGAGGCTGTGCCGGGTCTCAGGAGGCTGTGTGGGATCTTAGTAGCTTGTGTAGGATCTCAGGAGGCTGTGTGGGGTCTTAGGAGGATGTGTTGGGTCTCAGGAGGTTGTGCAGGGTCTCAGGTGGCAGTGTGAGGTATTAGGAGCTTGTGTGGGGTCTCTGATGGCTGTACAGGGTCTTAGGAGGTTGTGCAGGGTCTCAGGAAGCTTTTGGGGGTCTCAGGAGGCTGTGCGGGGTCTCAGGAGGCTGTGCGGGGTCTCAGAAAGTTGTGTGGGGTCTCTGGAGGCTGTGCTGGTCCCAGGAGGTTGGGCAGGGTCTTGGCTGTGCAGGGTCTCAGGTGGACTGTGTGTAGTCTCGGGAGGCCGTGCAGGGTCTCAGGGTGGCTGTGCAGTGTCTCGTGGGCAGGTGTGGGTGGCACTGTTTTGGGAAGGAGAAGATGTCCGGCTGACGGTGTAAATTAGCACTGCAGTTCACAGGAAGGCTGTTGAAGTTTCTCTCTTGCTGGGGACCTCGGCAGCCTTCCTGTGAACTGCGGCACCTGTTTAAAGCACTGGCTCCAGTTTTAAAATGTAAAGCGCCAGTGTCACACCCTGTAATGTTCCAATCAATGTCCAGGAAGGGGGTCTAAACACCTGGTCTTGAAGTGATTAAAGAAGATTTAAAGTCTCCATTCTTTTGCATATAGCTACTACTAGCAAGCAGTAGCTATATGCAAAAACCATTACAACATTTTTAAAAATTGTCAAATAGACAATTACTAGACATGTGCACTGCCAAAAAATTTGTTTAGTTTCGTTTCGTTTTAAATTCGGATTTGTGTTATTTCGTTTTTCGGGATTCAGGTGTGAAAGTCAATTCGGATTCGGACGAAATTCGGTAGCGGTAGTTCGAACGTTCGTTTCGTTTTCTGTTCTTATCCGTTTCTTATTCGTTTCGTTTGTTCGTTTGCAGCAAAGTGACATTTGAGGGGGAAAAAATATTTTTCTCCTTCTCTAATGTCACTTTGCTCCAACGAACGAAACGAATAAGAAACGAATAAGAACAGAAAACTAAACGAACGTTCGAACTACCGCTACCGAATTTCGGAAATGGAAATTCGGATTCGTTTGCATTCGTTATGTCTGTAATTCGTAATTCGGATACATCCGAATGTCCGAATTTCCAAAAATTCGTCCGAATTTCGATTCGGAACGAAACGAATCGCACATGTCTAACAATTACTTACCTGTGTCTGCAGCGCTCGCTCCCGGCTGCAGGACACATCTTCCAAAAGGCCCGTGCAGCACAAAGGTAGGTGGGCGCATGTGCGGTAGAGATCACAGATGGGGAGATGAGGAGAGACTCCGTAGAAGTGAATGCACGCAGTCGGGAGCATGCACAGCGCACAGACTCCGTGGGACACATAAGTCTGCGCTGGATCAGAGACCGGCACCAGCACTGGAGGGACTGCTGGAAAACAGTGGAAGGGAGAAGATTATCGGATCAAGATGCATCACATAAAGTAAGTATTAAAAGCAGAAACCGAATGGGGGGAATGACTTTCTCTGAAAGCTACACTATATTGCCAAAAGTATTGAGACACCCCTCCAAATCATTGGATTCAGGTGTTCCAATGAGCTCCATGGCCACAGGTGTATAAAATCAAGCACCTAGGCATGCAGACCCTTCTACAAACATTTGTGAATGCATGAGTCGTGCTCAGTGAATTCAAGCGTGGTATCATGATAGGTTGCCACCTAAGTCCATCCGTGAAATTTCCTTGCTATTAAATATTCCACGGTCAACTGTTAGTGGTATTATAACGAAGTGAAAGCAACTGGGAACAGCAGCAACTCAGCCATGAAGTGGTAGGCCACGTAAAATGAGAGAGTAGGGTCAGCTCATGCTGAAGTGCACAGTGCGCAGAAGTCACCAACTGTCTGCAGAATCAATAGCTACAGACCTCCAAACATCATGCAGCCTTCAGATTGGCACAACAACAGTACGTAGAGAGCTTCATGGAATGGGTTTCCATGGCCGGGCAGCTGCATCCAAGCCTTACATCACCAAGTGCAATGCAAAGCGTCGACTGCAGTGGTGTAAAGCACGCTGCCACTGGACTCTAGAGAAGTGGAGATGTGTTCTCTGGAGTGACGAATCACGCTTCTCTCTCTGGCAATCTGATGGACGTGTCTGGGTTTGGCGGTTGCCAGGAAAACGGTAGTTGCCTGACTGCATTGTGCCAAGTGTAAAGTTTGGTGGATGGGGGATTATGGTGTGCGGTTGTCTTTCAGGGGTTGGGCTTGGCCCCTTAGTTCCAGTGAAGGGAACTCTTAAGGCATCAGCATACCAAGACATTTTGGACAATTTCACGATCCCAATTTTGTGGGAACAGTTTGGGGATGGCCCCTTCCTGTTCCAACATTACTGCACACCAGTACACAAAGCAAGGTCCATAAAGACATGGATGAGCAAGTTTGGGGTGGGGGAACTTGACTGGCCTGCACAGAGTCCTGACCTCAAACCGATAGAACACCTTTGGGATGAATTAGAGCGGAGATTGCAAGTCTGGCCTTCTCGTCCAACATCAGTACCTGACCTCACAAGTGCGCTTCTGGAAGAATGGTCAAACATTCCCCTAGACCAGGGGTCAGCAACCTGCGGCTCTGGAGCCACATGTGGCTCTTTTATCCCTCTGCTGCGGCTCCCTGTCCAGGGGCGGAAGTGACATTTCAGGACCGAACAGCTGTACCAGGGCAGATTGGTACTCCTGCACATACGATTTGCTATGCCGATCTGCTCTGGAACACCTGAAAAAGCGTTGGAATGCTTGACCTATCAGTGGTCACACATTCCACCGTAAAAAAACGGGCGGGACTACATTGAAATGTGTGACCACGTCACTGGTCACACATTGTAACGTAGTCACAAACTTTGATAGAACACCGCCATCAGGGGGGTATGTCCGGTACCCATGTGAGGGGTCTGAGCAGCCTGGGGGGCCTCTTGCATGAGTATCAGCTGTACCAGGGGTGGCATGGCAGAGGTGACAGGGGAGGGAGTGGAGGATTCCAGGCCCCAGCAGCAGCAGGTAAGAGGAGCTGGGAGGAGGTACAGGGAAAGGGACAGTGGTGACCAGCCCACCTGAGGCCCTGCAGAGCCCACCATAGAGAGTCTCAGATGGGCTATGCAGAATCTATGGTGTGCTCTGCAGGGTCACTCTCAGCTGTGCTCTGCGGGGTCTCAGGTAAGTCCTGAGTCCAGTGCATTACTATGCCCAGAGTCCAATGCGTTAATAAGCCCACATATACCTATATACATAGCATAAAGGTAAAAAACGATGTATGGAGTGTTATCTTCATCTTAGATGTCAAAAGGGTTTTGTGGCTCCCGGTGTTTTCTTTTCTGTGGGAAACGGGTCCAAATGGCCCTTTGAGTGTTCTAAGGTTGCTGACCCCTGCCCTAGACACACTTCTAAACCTTGTGGACGCCTTCCCAGAAGAGTTGAAGCTGTTATAGCTGCAAAGGGTGGGCCAACTCAATATTGAATATTGAACCATACGGACTAAGACTAGGATGCCATTAAAGTACATGTGCGTTTAAAGGCAGGCGTCCCAATAATTTTGGCAATAGAGTGTCAGTGTATGTAGTGCCTGGGGATCCAAAAACTGAGGATAAAAAGTCTTCAGTTGGTCCAATGGCGCAGAAAAATACAGCATGAGGAATTCACTGCATGTGTGCTTTCTTCTTATTATAACTTCTTTATTACTAGACAAAGTGTATGTATTCAGCTACTTCCTTCCTTCCTAAGTTATGCCACATGTTGTAGTTGTTGTTTCTTTGAACTACAGTTGCAATACATATCACCAACAAAATGACTTTGGTTGAATTTAAACCTGTTAGCTTGAAGATCTTACACCAGATGGCGATATAGCACTCTTTTTTTCTTTCATAAATGGTAATCAGAGCAAAATAAAAGAGCCACTAATTTTATGAAAATGGAACAGATAAAATCAGTATATAATCAAGTGGAATATTAAAGTACAATAACATTTTTTTATTTTAAATGGCTGAAAAGAGTTTCCATTGACTGAGATTTGATACAGATCACCCAAGTCAATGTGGAGCATTACTTATTTTATATTGAATACATTTAATGATGCTGTGTAAAGAAACCTACCGGTAATCAATCTGATTAATTTTTACTTCAGGAGATGAGAATGTTAAACTGTTGCTATTAAGCAAGTTAAAATGGGACTATTACTTGGTGCACATTTCTGTTATTGCTCTGTAAACTGCTGGGAGCAATATCTTGGTTATATAAGCAAATAGATAAATAGGTCATAGAAAATCGCACGTGGCTTTTTTCAAGTGCCTGGAATCTTAATTTTTTAGAGGCAGGTGTTGTAAAATATTCAAGACAACCTTTAGAAATGCATTTTCCTGGAAGTCATAAATACCTGAAGACTCTATTTTTTGCTGGAAGCCTTGGCTTACAGGCAGGATGTACTGTATATTTATTTTTACGTGACACATTTACATGTGGCTGACATATTCAGCACTTTAA
>NW_017306475.1:1207549-1209303 GCF_000935625.1 Nanorana parkeri | reverse complement strand
GACCTATACCAATAACACACACATTCATATTTTAAGATTATATTTAACAGTATATTTTAGAAGGGAACCAATGCAAACACTAGAAGAGCATGCAAACTCCACGCAGATAATGTTGGAAATTGACCCAGGACTACATTACTAACCACTGCTACCATGCTGCCTTACCATAAAATGGATGTATATGTTAGGTGACTTCGATATGCTGGAAATAGAGTATAGTAAGTAGTACACAAACACTTCCTCAAATGCTATCTTATATTCACGACTATAGAAAGAGTGCTCATGATCATATATTTGCATATTGTTATTACTGCATATAAGAACAGGTTAAAGCCTATCTCCAGGTAAGAAAATAGGATTAGGAGAGCTGCGTAAAGGACTTTTACCTGTTCCCCTGGTGATCGGTGCCCCTGGTGATCAGTCGAGCCGAAGCATATGCCTTCGGCTCAGCTGAGCCACTCGGCCGCCTTTGGGAGCTGTATGGGCTAAAGTGAATAGCCCATACAGCGGCCCTTCAGTTAGGCTGAACTAAAGGGCTCCCGCAACCGAAGCTAGTCAAAGGATCAGCCGAAGCTCGCCTTGTGAATAACCCCATAGATTTCTGCTTGGATGACAATGCATACATTTCTTTGGATCAGCTGACATCCGCCTTTGTCTGTGGTACAGCATGTATGTTGACAACTCTCAAATGCAATGTTGTGAGTTGAAATCCCGGATGTGGCCTGAGCTGTAAAGATGAAGCACTAATAACCCATATGCTTGTTATTTCTCAACTTTTACAATTAATGTATTATCATCCAAGTAATGCTTCAATCTCCTTGTCCTTCAAAATGCTGGTAAGGTCTCATGACGTGGCTCTTTGGCCAGCCTTACTCACAACACCTTATCCCACCACCCTCATCTGGCCTTACCCGTAATGCCATTGGATCTAATTCTTCTCGGGCCACCCTTACCCACAGGACCACCCTATACTGCCACGGCTCAGTGGTCACTGCAATACCACCCCTATCTATCTGGCAGCCATTACCAACAACTCCTCCAGCTTGCCAGCCTTACCCACAATACTAGCTCTATCTGTCATAGTTCTGTGGTCAACCTTACCCACAGCTTCACCCCCATCTGGTCACCCTTACCCACAGCACCACTTGTACCTGACCCTCCTTTGTGCATTCTTACCCACAGGACCACCTTCTTCTGCCATGGCTATTTGGCCACCCCTACCCACAACATCTGTGGCACCCACGTTTTGCCACACTTACCCATAGACCACCCCGCTCTGCTTATTTTGCCACTCGTGGCAGCAGAAGTGGTCTTACCCCAGAGGGTGGTCTTTTGGCTCTTACAGACTGGACTTTTATGGACAGCATCCTGTTATCAGGAAAGCCTCAGTTATCAGGAAGTGATCCACTAGTGTCACCAGTTGATCTGCATCTTTGGGACAGCTTGCTGTGCATCCAGCCTAACATTCTCCATAATTTGGAATTGGACTGGCATGGAAACTTTCAGCTGCAACCACTATTGAGGGCAATAGGTTGCATGCATTTGGGATCTTACCAGTCTCTTTACATGAAACACTCAGATGTGGTGGTGTTGTGCCCTCATGGCCATGGTTACCCTGAGGCGGGTCAGCATTTCCCCATTAAGTCATTGGTACTGGTGGGCTTCTGGGTGTCCTTCCAGCTAAGGCCTGGATCTGTCAAATCAATGCTGGTGCAAATTTATCTCTTTCTGCTCTCTTATTGAAAAATTGGTAG
>NW_017306475.1:1196050-1207428 GCF_000935625.1 Nanorana parkeri | reverse complement strand
CAATGGGGGGAATTGTGAAGCAATTGCGTCAGTTTTAGCCTCTTGGATATTTTTATTTTTTATGTGCAAATCTGTTTTTTAACATGTGCCCCTGTTTTGACCTGTGATTGCACTTTTTTTCCAACTGCACGTGTTTTGCACCTGTTTTGACCTGCGATTGCACTTTTTTTCCAACTGCATGTGTTTTGCACCTGTTTTGACCAGAGCTTGCACTACTTTTTCAGTTGCACCTTTTTTGCATCTGTTTTTATCTGCACTTGTTCTGCGGCTGTCTGAAACTGGAGCATCACCTAACAAATCAATCACAACTTAAGAAGTCCCCATGACCACTTCTTCAAGAAGCGACAGTTAAACTTTTTGCCTGGAGTTATGAGTCTTCTTTCCTGGAGTCTATTAAACCTCATTTATCAACAACATTACACTAGCATCATAAATCTGGAGCAAAGTGCATCAAATATATTCCATGCAAGTTGAAACACTCGCAATCGCTATGATAAATTCCCCCAATGTGTTTCTTTCCTGTTGCAGGCTACCATTCATTTGCTGTTGGTTGGCATGTACAACCTGCAGGTGGGCAATAGCCTGCACAAGCTGTTTAATGAGACGCCGCAGTATACCGCAAGCTGCTGCTCGCGGTATACTGTATGCCGCAGCTGAAGCGGATCCCGACAATTGTGCCGGGATCCGCCCAGCTGCGTGACTGACAGCTATAGCAGAGCCAGCTGTACCCGCCCCCTCCCCGTCCGTTCCGCCAGTCAGCACTGGCGGATCGGAGCGGGGAGGGGGGAATCCAGCCCCTCCCCTGTCACGGCAGGGAGCCGTGACAGGATCGGGAGGTGAGCGAACGCCGTTATGTGTTCGCTCACCTCCCGATCTACTGAGCCGACCTGTGACAGTCTCATTGTCACAGGTCGGCTAGAACTATGAGGTGAGTGAAAAACACTCACCTCATAGTTCTCCTTTTAATGAGAAAAAAATAATTTGGCTTTAGGTACACTTTAGGAGTGCTCCCTGAAGGTGGTCAGACTATGTGTGCCTTTTAGGCTTCCCTTGGTTTAACAGTTTCTGAGGGCTACTGTTCTCTGCTTAACATAATAAGCCCATATATTGGTCTGCTTTATATTTTCCACATTAGCCATTTGCCCCAATTCCTTTTTCTGTGAACATTGTTAGTGTTTATTATTTGTTTGACATCAATTAGTTGTTTTACTAAAATAATCAATAAAAAGTTCATTAAAAACTCCGCTTTTATAAAAAAAAGTAATACAGAGACTTAAATGTAATTATTAAAAATTACATTTCCACTTCAATCTGTAGTCACTGTAATTTTCTAAAAATGTGATGCAACATGGCAACCTGAAAGTGTTTTGTACATGGTTGGTGCATAGAATGCCCCCAGGATTGTAATTTCCTGCTTCTGTGATTGGCTTACTGATTTTCTTAGACAACAAATTTTAGGCATACCCTGCAATTGGAATTGTATTTTTGTTATACTTCTCCCTAATAGTTAACATTTAAAGAGATGCTGTCCCTGCAACTTTTCTCACCAGAGCACTGAAAGTGCACTAGGTGGGTATAACAGAGCAGACTCTCCCATTCAGGACACAGTCTAGAAAGGACTTAGTGAAACAAACAGCTTTTTCTAGAGAACAGAAAGGCAGACAGTTTGTTGAAATCCGTGTAATGTACACAGGTCACCCAGCGGCAATTGTTTCTTTTCTCAACAAAGGTAGAATTACGCTTTAAATCATGTTTATATAGTTCACATGAGAAATAAGGACAATGGCAAGTTAGAATTGCAATTGTGTATTCTATTAGTTTTGTTTTACATCTTGTTTTAAGGATCTATAGTCTATATACAGTATATTGGCGATGTTACATGAAACATATACTTATAACTATGTTATCAATTTAAGTTGTTGCAGTTTTTAGTGTCATTTCTGAGCATTATGTATTGTAAAGGTTATTAGTTTAACTGCACTTACAAAGATCTTTTCTGCCATCTAGTGGAATAAGTATAGAATGGATATTTTATGAAGAACCTAACCTATATTGTACAGTGATAGAGCTATTATTGTAACATTTAATTGGGAGAAATTGACCTGAAAGAAAATCTAAGAAAAAAACTTTTAGTATAATCTTTTTTTAAGTGTGCTTTTCATAATAATGCAGTAGATTTAAAATAAAAAGGAATCTGCTGCAAGTGTGGCAAATCGCAGTGTTGTCAGCAGACAAAAAAAAAATTAGGACAACTCCAGGAAAAAAATATTAACCCTTGCAGTGGGCTACCCCCACACTGAAAGGGTTCACTCCTTTTAGGTCTAGAGACTAAAATAAAAAAGGTTACATACACCCGATCCTTGGGGACGACCCACTTTCACAGTGCTCCCTCCACCTACTCTCCTCCCTCGCTGCGGTGATAGTATGTCTCTTAGCGTCCTCACATTCTATACCCTGTGTATAGAACATGATGACTCAGGGACCTTAGATTGCTGGAGTGGAGGGGAGAGACGCTGGAAGGACCAATCTAAGAGCAAGCCCACTTGGAGGCTCAGGTGAGTATAACTTTTTTATTTTAGTCCCGAGACAAAAATGAGCAGTTAACCCTTGCAGTGCGGGGATATCCTCCCAGGAAGGGTTAATCATTTTTGTTTCCTAGAGTTCTTTACTTCTTTAAAAGCACCTTTAAATTTTGTGTGCCAATAATTCATGTGTGACAATTCTTCATGTAGTAAAGTTAACTTTAAAAGCCCGAGAGGTCTGTTGACTTACCTACCTCCAGCCAAAAACATTTGTTTTGTATAGAGTGGGAAAGATTCACAGATTTGGGTCAGGTTTTTATTTCTATGTGTACCTTTACTGGGGAAACCTCTCCTCACTTTCTTTAAGAATAATACTTTCCTGTGTGTCTCTGGTTTCCCTGAACTGAGCCAGAACACAAATCAAGAAGTCAACGTGACATCAGAACTTCTGATCTGCAAACATTTTCCAGGTCAGTGCCCCATAAATTATCAAAGCCAGGAGATCAGCATGGCAGGCAGACATTTAGCATATTTACTCAAGTTAATAAACAACAACCTCCATATTCTCTTCGTTAAGGTTTCCTTTATAGAAAAACTATGAAAAAATTAGCATTTCCCATACACATATGTTTTTCTATCGTAGTCATCTCAATCATCTATACCTCCTTTCTATAATTGAGTTTTTCAGCCGGATATAAATGAAATTCATACTTGAGCATGATCCTCTTTTTTAAGTATTCCCTGCTGTACAACCCCAGGACCACACATTCAGCCAGTCTTCCACTTCAACAAAGAAGTGGAGTCAAAGGTTAACAGATACTCTGCCACAGTAGAATACACTGCATGACCACCAGCCCAACTTTAAAATAACAGATATTTAATACAATACATCACTATTAAAATGATACATGATGTGATTCGAACATAGATACATGGTCTGCTCTCCTTGTGGTACTTATCATTATTGGTACAGAATTTAACATTTCTGTGTTAGACACTTTATTACTGCTCATGTGTCTCAACTTAATGTTTCATACTAAAAATTGTAGTCTATTACTTGATATATTGTTCAATGATGTTCGTTATATGCCGTGTTGTTGTCTCTCTAGAACTACTTCTGTATAAAAAAAAGACATGGTTTACAAAAGTGCAAATCGTATAGAACAACAAAACAAAGCCACAATCAGGGCCGGTGCTCCAGCTAGACAAATAGGCAGCCACCTAGAGCAGCGGTCGCCACTGGTGCTCCACGAGAGAATTTTGGTGGTCCCCGGGCCCCTCTGATGCTGTGCAGTCTGGGCCCGGCAAGTAGCATATAAGACCTACCCCGAAAATAAGACCTAGTTGTGACCATTCCCAGGGCCAGTGGTGGCATAAGGGGGAACTTCCTTGAAGAGCTGCAAGAGAGGCAGGAGAGAATCAGCGGTGCCAACAAAGCCATCGCTAGAGGAAGCAAGGCGGCACCAGAGGGAGCAGAGCCGCATAAGCCGATGCTTCCTCTATAGCGCCGGCTTCTGTCACAGACGGAGTGATACCAAATGCGCTCCGCCTGTGAGGAATCGATAGTGAAAGTGCGCTTCTCTTATTCTGGCCAGCGATTGGTTAGATTGCCCTGATCACCATATTTGTGTACATGAATACATGTAGACTGTTGTACATGAATAAGTGTGGATTGTTGTACATTAAAAAATAAGACCTACCCCGAAAATAAGACCTAGTGTGTTTTTTTTGAGCCAAAAAATATATAAGACAGTGTCTTATTTTCAGGGAGACACGGTATATATATATATATATATACACACACGTACATATGAGAATATATTTATATATGAGGAAACAAAAAATATGAGAATATATATATATATATATAGTTTAAAAAAATTCATATTAGTGGTCCGCGGGATTTAAAATTATGAATTTAGTGGTCCATGAGGTCCGAAAGGTTGGCGACCGCTGACCTAGAGTGCAGCCGGCCCGGCTTCCCCCAGACTCTGTGGGCATATTGGACTGTCCGCACGCATGCACTTCCTTGCAGTCGCTTAGAAAAGGTGTGCACCCGCGGATGCAAGGAACTGTGCCCATCTGAGCTGCCTCTGTCCTATCAGATCACTCCGCCCATGCACAGTGCAGCAGCGAAGTGATTTGTCTATAGCTCTGGAGCTATGAGGCATCCGCAGCAGTCTGTCCTCCCGCCTTGTACAGTGCTGGCCCACTTGGGAGGCAGGGCGTCTTGCTAGTCTCGGCCTGAGCAGTAGCTGGTCTTGTCTAGGGCGCAAAATCGGCTAGCATCGGCCCTGGCCACAACACATTTCACATCAAAGGGAAAACAAAGAAACAACTTTCTGTAGAGAGAATTCCTATAGACATCTGCCCCTTGTCCAGATTATTGTGCACTGGTGGAAGACCAGTATATGCATACGGCTATGATGTTAGTAAAGAGGTTTATTTAGTCTCAAAATGTCATGTACTATGTTGGTCTTGGAAAGCCTAATTGATCTCATGTTACTCATTTAACCTCTTGCAAACCAGCCATATTTGGTGCCAATGGATTCAGGGATAACTTTTTTTCTGGTGAAATAGCTTGTTCCTTTCTAACTTTAGTGGAAAGTCTGTTGGTACAATCAATGTGGTTCTATGATTAAAGGACACATGATGCTAGCAGCAGTATGAAGCAAGGTTCTTCACAAAAGGGTGAAGAGTTTGGAGAAGGCAGGAGAAGTGAACAATCTAGGGCAACATAGCTGAACTGGAAAGTGAGCTAATTTGGAGAATTTTTCCAAATCAGCTATGTTGTCCTAGATTGTTCACTTCTCCTGCCTTCTCCAAACCCTTCACCCTTTTGTGAATAGCCCTGTAGGTGTTTGATTGAAGAATTGATGAAGTAGCTCTGTCCAGTTGCTGTTGCAAAGTTTTTGTGCAGAATATCTTTAACCCGGAGATAGATTTTGAAGAAACTGCAATACAGTAACATAGCCATAGCCACTCCACCCTTTGTTTGCAATACCAAACAGGCAAGCTGCTTAAACCTGTACCTGACATCGAAATAACTTCACAGGCTGCCAATTCTCAGTGTCAGTTGGCGTGTAGACACAAAGCCACCTTACCAGGTTTGTCTGTTTTCATTCCAGCATGCTCTCTACTAATTAAAAAAAAAAGAATAAAGAGATTGTTTTCCGGATTAGAGAAGCTTAAAGCCCAGTTGGAGTCTCCCACTTTTTACATTTTATTACTGATTTTTCACATGGAAATGCCCTCCAAACCTTCTTGCTCTCAGTAAGGATGCTGCTTCCAGTTCTCACACTGCAGTGCCCGGTGCGTGCAGACCTGAGAAAGTCCTAACCATTGTCACAAGTGTCCTCACCCAGATTTGTATTGCAGAGGAAGAGAGAGGTTTGTCTGACCAATTCTGTGGATGCTACATCTAACTCTGGTGCCTGTTGGACTGTACAGCCATATTTAGACACCCTGCACAATTGCACAGGAAAGTGGTGGTAAAGCTGGACATACACAAATTGAATCGTGGACAATTCTGCTGAAGCAGCTGAAATTCATCCTGTGGGTAGCACTGTTAGCACCACCCGTCTCAACAAACTTTGTTACAATATTGAAGGATCCGGGTGCAAAACTGTTGGTCAAACAATGAATGCATCCAATCACTGTTCAGGTATTCAGACAGCAGCAGATGTCAGCTGTCTAATTACAATAGCCAGGAGGGGAAATTCTCCCATACACACTGTTTAGTGTGGGTGGGGGGAATTGAGTGATTTCTCTTGCTTGGCCCATGACGATAAATGTGAGACTGTGTATGGCTAGCTTAAGACTGTGAAAATGGAGGCTGCATGTCTACGAGGGCGAGTCCAAAATTATCCGCACTCCATTTATATTAAAACTTCTGTTGGACGCACTGTCTTATCATTGCTTTCCGTTAAAGGCTACTGTCTCCCCAGTCACTGCTGTGCAGGTATGAACGTGTTAGATCAGTTCGTTTGTACTTGCGGGGTGTGAGAAAAAATGGATGCCCCACTTGTGATTTCCATGAAAAAAGAGCAGCATGCAGTGATTCATTTTTGTGGTCTGAGGGTGTGCCTGGTGCTGTTATTTATCAAAGACTTTGTGCGCAGTATGGAGAAAGTGTTTTGTCGTGAAGTGTGTAAGAATGGATAGAGAAATTCAAGGAAGGTCACACAAGTGTTAGCCATTAAGAATCAACCAGATGCCCGTCCACGGCTGATGACAACATTAAGCGTACACGTGAGATGATTCCGTCGAATAGACAAGTGGAATATGTGGAAAATAATTTGCAAATCAGAAAGCAGCACCTACGAGGACGAAGATTCACCTCTGATGGTGAAGACAGCAGTGAATTCGTGGGTCACAGCTCAGCCTAAAAAATTTTTTAATGAGGAAATACAAAACTTGTTGACAGATGGACAAAGTGTATTGAAAAGCAAGGAGATTGTCAAACAAATAATGTATCTAAAAATTGATTAAAATAAATTCTACAGCCAGAGTGTGGATAATTTTTGACTCACCCTCTGAAATTGAAATTGAAAAAGACTGTATGGATATCTGTTTGTCAAAGTCACGCATGTGGTCTCAGGTGGTTGAGGCAATTATAATGAAATAATCATTTTATTAGGGGGCAAGAAAAATTCATCACAAAGCATGACTGTAAGGTTGTCATCTGATGAGCATTGCATAAAGTGCACACATATTGACTATAGTAAAAGAGTCATGGAGAGGAGGCAGTGAGTATAGGAAACTGGAACAAGTTTTAGGCTTAGGCTGGGCACACACCTTACAACCATCGCAAGACTTTTGTCTTGCGATGGTTGTAAGGTACTTTGCATAGGCAGATCGTACTTGCGATGATCGCAAGCCACGCCCCCTGAGGGGCGGGCTTCCGATGACCGCAATGCCGAACGGTTTTATTTTTCAATAATGACTCCAGATCAAACAAATATACATTGCCTTTCTTTACATATTTGCCCAAACACTTACACTCATCATGTTTCTGAACAACTGGCTTCAACTCTCTCAGGTTCCCTGAACTTCCTGTTCAGTACAAGATCACAAAGGACAGTGCAGTATACAGCAGCTGTCCATCTTGGAGAAGGGAGGGAGCTGGGAAGTGGCATTTCTTGCTATGCCTGTGACACACAGATTACTAGCACACACAAGGGTAACTCCAAAGGTCCCTGCAAGAGAAAGGAGCCACCCAGTTTCTAGACCGCGTCTACCTTTTGGGCAGCAGGTCAGGAATGGTCAGTGCACAGGTAGATTGTTTTGCTACCTGGGCAGATTGATCCATCAACCAGCAGTGCCTGCACAGCCTTGGTGCCAGTGCTGATGTCATTCGGCACAACCATCAGTACAGGACCAGCATAGAGTTATTGTTATTTTTCTCAGGTACGTAACCGCTGACCCTATTTATTTCTCTAGCTGTTTGAAATGGGGTATTCTTCCTCCCACTGACCATCTAAAACTGCATTTTTCCTGACACTTACCATCCATGTAATGGGGCATTTCTCCATTGACCACCTGTGTAAGATAACCCTTCTCCTCTGACCATCAGTGTAAAGGAGACTATACTGACCACCAATGTAAGAGGGGTGCACGTCTTTACCAGAGCACCCTGTACATAGATAGTCTGGATTGCCCCACTCTGTATGTCATGTTGTATGTTACATGCTCTGGACCACTGCACTGTGTACACTGTGCTGTACATTTTATACTTCTGACCACTGCGTTTACTACAAAGGTATGTCCATTCCATATCATGGACCAGCACACATCATGCTGCACATTACATATGCCAGACTGCTGCAAAATGTAAGCTGCAGTGGACCACTGTGCTTAATATATTTGCTTTACACTACACAGTCTGAGCTGCTGCGTTTTGAATGCTGTGCTGTATATCACATCGTCTAACACTGTTACCTTAATTAGGACATGTGGAAGCACACTGGCCTCATTGCCTTTTGATTACTATTCTTGTTATTTTTTAGTTTTTGCATTGAAGAAGCATACTGTATGTGTGTAGCGCCCCTGTCAAAGCAGGAGCACTTATTTAAATTTAGTAATTGTCAGATTGTATTCAGTCTGATATTAATCTAATAGTCTGTGCTCATTTGGTTTCCCCTAAGCAATCTGTTATCGTTTGCAATTGCCTGCTGCTAGGTGCAGGGCAGCCATCAGAAATTTTGGGGCTCCATACACAGCTTTAGGCCTGGGCCCCCGGGCCGGATTAAGAGCATCACGGGCCTAGTGCTGAGGATCTTGGTGGGCCTTTTGTTGGAAAATGTTGACGGTCACCGGGGCCCTCTTCCTCCTGTCCAGGCTGTGATTTGTAGTCTATCTACAGCTTGGAGTCAGTGGTGGAGCGCCAGGGCCCGGTTGCAGCTGTGAGCCTGGTAGATCTGCCACTGACTCCAAGTTGTAGAGAGACTACAAATCTCAGCAGTACAGAATACCACCGGCTATAGAGGACTACAAATCCCAGTAATACTTTATACAGCAATGCAGAATACTATGAAGCTACATACCCTGTGTTCCTCCGGGTACATGGCTTGATGTCTCCAGGGTCTCAGGAGGGCTTTGCAGGGTTTCAGGGGGGCTATGCACGCTCTCTGGTGGCCAATGCGGGCTCTCAAGCAGTGTTCATTTTGTCTGTGAAATTTTTTCCCACGGTTTTTTGGCCATTTTTCAGTGATAAAAACAAAATTAAAGAGTAGTTAATGGAACGAAAATTATTTTCGTCCGGTACCCAATTTTTGTCAACGGGCTGCAGCGGTCTGTGTTCCTTTCAATCCCCTCTGTTCTCCCCGCCTGTATCAGCCGAAGCAGTGAGAACACAGACCACTGCACCCGGCTCTAGCAGGGAGGAGAGACTGTCACTGCATTTCCCCGCTGCTCCCCCTCGTACCTCTGCTGCTGCCCGTTCCTCCTTCTCTGGCAACCCTGTTCCTCCTTCTCTTCTCCCCCGTCCTTCTTTTCTGGCAGTGTTCTATCACCGGTGTCAAGTCTCCAATCAGCGGCTGCAAACAATAGCCAGCCTGCTATTGGATATTTTAAATTGTAATAGCAGGCTGGCTATTGCACCCGCCCCCTGCCTGCTGTCAATCAGCAGAAAAAAACCTGATGGAGAACTTTCTCCTTCAGTTCTCTCCTCTGCTGATTGACAGCAGGCAGTGGGCGGGTGCAATAGCCAGCCTGCTATTACAATATAAAATATACAATAGCAGGCTGGCTATTGCTCTCAGCCACTGCCTGCTATGTTGACATTCAGCTTCCTTAACAGCTGAATCCAGTGAAGTGGAAAGGTGACACTTGACCTTAACTACCGTTTATACACAACGGCCGGCTGGGAGTTTCCTGGATGTAACAGGCCATGTATACACGGCCTGTTAGTCCCGCCCACTCGTGCACGGCGCACGCGAGCGGGAAAGACATAACATTTAAAAACCGGCAGCGATGCCTGTTAACATACAAGCAATCCGCCGGCTATGGAGCCAGCGGATCGCTCGTATGAGATCCCAGTATGTGCGCCCCCTCCGCGGCTCCCCCCCTCACGCTGGTCTCAGGCTCCACTGTGCCCGGTGCGAGCCCGGGACCAGCATAGTGCTTCTCTGACAGGGGATTAGAGGGTGGTCAGTTCACCATCTCCCTCCGGTCCCCTCTCCGGTGTCAGAATGCGGAAGTGATGTATATTACATCACTTCCGCATTCTCGTGTCACTCTCCAGCTTCAAACGCTGGAGAGAAGCTGATGAAGCAGATCTCTGCTTCATCAGCTTCTTCAGGGGGGTCCTAGGTGACAGGGGTCTTGGAGACCCCTGATGTCTCCATAAAGAGGACCTGTCACATCTTTTGCTATCACATAGGGGGGTTTTTTAGTCCCCTCTGTGATAGCAATAAAGTTAAGTGAAAAAAAAAGGAAAATAAATTAACGTTTCCCCCCCCAAAAAACGAAAAAGAATTAAAAAAATATATATTTTTTCAAGTCCCCCCCCATACATACACGCATGTAAACATTACCTGCATGTAAACATTGCGCTTACCTGCGAAATTACGCCCATTACGCTGCACATGTTACATATCGTCGCGAACGTCGCAGTGAGAGCAATAATTCTGGGGTCATCAATCACTGATAACACGAAACTGATAAGCTGTAAAAGCTTTTAAAGCGTCGCCTATGGTCAATTTTGGGAATGCTTTTTGCGATTTCGCGGGTGCACGCAATTTTTAAGCTTGACATGTTTGGTGTCTATTTACCCGACGTGACCCCGTCTATTATATTTAACCAAAAAATTGGGGTAATAATAAATGTTTTATAACATAATGTAAAAAAATATTTTTCTCCTGAATATAGTAAAAAATAAAACCCCCAGTGGTGAATAAATACCACCAAAAGAAAGCTCTATCTGTCCCCCAAAAATGGTATAAAATTCATATCAGTACATAGTTGCATGACGGAATAAATGTCAGTCAAAGTACTGCAGCGCTGAATACTGAAAAATGGCCTGGCCAGGAAGGGGGTCTAAACACCTGGTCAGCAAGTGGTTAAAAAGAACCTGTCACCTCCAATGTGCCATCACATAGGGGGCTTGTGAGCCCCCCTATGTGATAGCAATGAAGTTAAAAAAAATAAAAGTTGAATAAAATTAACAATTACTCCAGGGATATATAATGAAATGAGTTTGGAAATACTAGAGAAAAGCTTAAAGGAGAACTATGGGGTCAGTGTTTTTCCCCATAGTTCTCCTTAGGGTAATGGGAGGACACAAACTAGTGTCCTCCCGTCACCCTAAGCTCAGTATACCGCGAGCTTCAGCTCGCGGGATACTGAGACGCCGCA
>NW_017306475.1:1163637-1194728 GCF_000935625.1 Nanorana parkeri | reverse complement strand
TTTGGTGTCTATTTACCCGACGTGACCCCGTCTATTATATTTAACCAAAAAATTGGGGTAATAATAAATGTTTTATAACATAATGTAAAAAAATATTTTTCTCCTGAATATAGTAAAAAATAAAACCCCCAGTGGTGAATAAATACCACCAAAAGAAAGCTCTATCTGTCCCCCAAAAATGGTATAAAATTCATATCAGTACATAGTTGCATGACGGAATAAATGTCAGTCAAAGTACTGCAGCGCTGAATACTGAAAAATGGCCTGGCCAGGAAGGGGGTCTAAACACCTGGTCAGCAAGTGGTTAAAAAGAACCTGTCACCTCCAATGTGCCATCACATAGGGGGCTTGTGAGCCCCCCTATGTGATAGCAATGAAGTTAAAAAAAATAAAAGTTGAATAAAATTAACAATTACTCCAGGGATATATAATGAAATGAGTTTGGAAATACTAGAGAAAAGCTTAAAGGAGAACTATGGGGTCAGTGTTTTTCCCCATAGTTCTCCTTAGGGTAATGGGAGGACACAAACTAGTGTCCTCCCGTCACCCTAAGCTCAGTATACCGCGAGCTTCAGCTCGCGGGATACTGAGACGCCGCACCTGGAGCGGATCCCGACTTAGATGACGGGATCCGCCCAGCTGCGTGAGTGACAGCTGGCTCTGCCTATCTAGAGGCAGAGCCAGCTGTACCCGCCCCCTCCCCCGTCCGTTCCGCCAGTCAGCGCTGGCAGATCGGGGCGGGGAGAGGGGAATCCAGCCCCTCCCCCTGTCACGGCAGAGAGCCGTGACAGGATCGAGAGGTGAGGGAACCCGGTATGTGTTCCCTCACCTCCCGATCTACTGAGCCGACCTGTGAAAGTCTCATTGTCACAGGTCGGCTTAGAACTATGAGGTGAGTGGAAATCACTCATCTCACAGTTCTCCTTTAAATAATACATTACACTAAAAATTAGGGATGCAGCGATACTAGTATCTCTATCCGTGCCGATACCGAGTATTTGGGCGAGTACTCGTTCTCGCCCAAATGCTCCGATGCCTAGCCCGATACTTCCTGTATCACTTGTGATGAGAGAGCATGGAGCCGACTTCCCGGCCAATCAGGGAGTCGGGCAGTGTGTAATGACGCTCTGCTCGGCTTCCTGATTGGTCGGGAAGCTGGACAATCAGGAAGCCACGCGCCTCATGATGAGGGAGCATGGAGTCGGCTTCCCAGTCAATCAGGAAGCCGGGCAAGCCGGCTCAATGCTTTCTCGTCACATAGTGACGAGAAGCATGGGGACGGCTTCCTTGCTAATTAGGAAAGCGGGTGGCGAGTCTTTACACACCGCCTGGCTTCCTGAATGGGACTTCCAGTACTCTATATTCGGTATTGGCGAGCACTGGAAAAAAAATATCGATACTCGGTACCGAAATACCGGTATCGGTCCATCCGTAGTAAAAATAAACCTATTAGATTGTAGTCTACTAAAACTAAAATTAATCTGATTACTAAAATGCAACAAAAAATATAAATACATTTTCGTCAAAAGACTAAGACAAAAATGAAAATGAACACTGCTCTCAAGGGACCAGTGCAGTCTCTCAAGGGGCTAGTGTGGACTTGCGGTGGTCAGTGTTGCAGGCTCTGGGCGGTCAGTGCGGGCTCTCTGTTTTCAGTATGGGCTCTGGGCGGTCAGTGCAGAGGTCGGTGCGGCCCCTGGGCGGTCAGTGCGGCCCCTGGGCGGTCGGTTTGGCCCCTGGCTGGCCGCAGTGCGGTCTCTGGCCAGTCATCATACCAATTGTACTGGGGGGGCGGGACCGTACCAACTTGCCTGTACATACTAATTTATAGTAAAAATTGCTTGGTCTGAGCCCGGGTCCCTCACATTAGGATTGGCCGTAACCCCCCTGATGGTGGCCCCGGCTAGGTGTATTCTTGCCATAGAGCAGAGCAACCAATGATAGAGAGTTATGAGTGTCTGTCTATGTCTCCCTAGCCAATCACTAGGAGTTTCATGGTCAGTGGTGCATAACGGGAGTGCACATAAATATTTGGGGCGGACCATGTAAGGTTATATTTCCCCCTGAGCTCCCCCTAAGGCTGATGTGGACTGTCTGATCTGGCTAGGCCTGAACCCTAGGGAGCAAAGCCATGTGCTTACACTAAGGCCTGAGTCTGGGGCCCAGTGGCTGGAACTGAGAATGAAGATGACAGAAAGCAACTTCACCAGGTGTGAGAAGCCTGAAAAGTGAACTCTGTTGCAACCTAAAAGTCTGTCCCTGAATGAACTAGTAGCTTCTGATCTAAGTAATGCATAGCCAGGTGCTCCAGACATAGATTGCCACAATTGGCTTAAAGGCCCTATATCTTTGATGGCAGCAAGTACTTTGTTCTACAACTTAATGGAGTCTATACCATCCTGGGTGTCCTGTGCCCTAACCCTCTCTCCCAGAGTTTTATAATAAAGTACTTCAGCATAATATCTTCAGTCTGAATCTCAGTTATATCGGTCGCCACATTGGGGCTGTGAAGTGCTACTGGGACAACAATATTGTTGAAACCCCTAGACAGGGTAGGAAGACGCATTTATTCCAGCGGCTCCTTCGGGGGTGAGCGCTACATGTGTTTACTATTGTTTTATAACACAAAAGGATAATAGTATTGCTATTTTTGTTTTAAAGTAAGGATTATAATTTTCACCAGCAGAACCTGATCATCCAGAACAAAACTGAAGCGATATTCCTTAAGGCTCTTGGATTTGGCCTAAATGTGTACGTGAAATTCCTTTCCCACATGCACAAGAAAGCCCCATCTGCTAACTTATGTGCATTTTTTTGTTTTCATTTTGTTTGTATGCAGGTCTATTTATAAAGTGCATTGATTTTCCTTTCCAGCACAGTATACCATTTGCCAAGAATCCGATCCAGCTCTGGGACCTGAAAAGCTCCCAGGATTTCTGCAATCTGTATTTGAAATGATTTGCCTTGAGTTTCGAAGCATTAAAATACATTTTGTTTTTTTGTATGGTTAATAAGCAAGTGAATGCTTTAGATTTTTATCTAAAAACAAAGATTTTATATATTGGTATTAAGAACATTCTTTGACTAAAACAATGGGTATATTTAGAACAAAAAGGTTGATTTTATACAATGCAGTGTATAAAGCACAGTTCTTGAGGACGTGAATCTGCATTTTGATTGAGTCCCTAACTTGGGGTAACAGTAAGCTTGCCCCTATTTTTGCAAAGGGTTTACCATAGCACTTATTGGACCCCTAGGGCCAATTATATCTTTGCCTTGGTAAACTTACATTGTATGTCGAGGCGTGCTGTGTTAAAGTGGCCCATTCATTTTAAATGGGCTGGCAGCACACCTAAACGCAAAAACTTCCCTGTAGCATTTTCTTCCAATACAGCTCACCACAACACAGAGATGGTTTACATGTGGTGTGCTGAATTGCATGGGAATTGTACACCTCATTAACACCCATCATACTATAACAATTAACTTAAATAATAAACAAAAAAACACAATAAAGATAGGCTGCTGATTTGGGTTTTAATCAATTTTAACTATGAAATAAACTTTAATCTTTATTACCAAACACAACCACTGTTAACCATTCACAGACCTCCATGCCTAGTCACCAAGGCTCAAGCAGCAATACACCAACCAAATTACCGTTTACCAACCACTGTCCCCCCACAAAATGGACAACATTACCCCTTAAAGACTGACCGTGACAAAGGAAAGTAGAGCAAAGGGGAGGGTGGGCAGGGAGCAGGTAAAAAGGAAGGCTGAAGATGATCCACAGGTGAGTCCATCTGCCAGTCCTGAGGTAACTGTTGACACTGCCCAGTGACAGGAGTGTCTATAGAGGTGAAAGGTTACACTCATTGGCCAGCTGTTTTCCCACCAAAAATCTGTCAACAATCCTGTGCTCAGCTGATTAAAGATCTGCCCAGCAACCGAGGAAAATATTCCTAGCAACAGCAGGAACCTGAAAGACAAAGTAGAAAGAACCAGAAAGCAGCATTAAATAGACATGTACCTAACAGTCACCACAGACCTTCTTTTGAATGTAATTAGTTTTAAAAACACATGGGTATTAGGGGTGACAATCCCATGGGGCTACTTACCCTTTTTGTTTTCTTTTGTGGCCCCAACATGGTCCTTGGGGTACACTGGTTAGGTACCCTGGAGTGCCATTGAAAAGAATAATAAGGCATACAGCACTGGCAGGGAAAGGATTAATATACACAAATACTTTACATATTCTGCGTGGGAGATGCCCTGAACCTGCCTATGAAGGGACACATCTGTACTGTGTATACAACCTACTACAGTAAAACTGACATTTACAAAGCCTGTGATGTCAATGGGTATACCCCGCCCATTTGTTTATGTTCAGCTGTCATTTAGGAAGTTGTCATTCAGCGATAGTCTTCTGTTAGGTGCAGACTTTCTGGTGGGCACCGGGTTTTTTCTTTGGACAGTTGATAGGCATTATTCTCGGTGATTAAGGAGAGTCTACATTGCTGGACAACGTGATTAATTGATGTGTGTGTTGTAATTTGCACTTTCACTTTTTGTTAATAAGTAGACATAGTATGTACCTCTTACTCAATTATGTACTAGGGATGGCATCTAGGGGCCCCCTTTATTCCTAAAAGGGGCTTCCAGATTCTGATTAGCCCCCCCACCCGCAGATTACAGCACCCAACCCGGCCAGGGTTGTGAGGAAAATAAACTTTTCCTCATCAATATGAGGACAACGTGCTTTTCCAGGTCCACCCCCCTCCCCCTTTTTCAGGCCCGCTAAGCTGCAAGCTCAAAAAAGGGTTTTGTAATGGACTTTGGGGGTGCACCTGACATCTTTTTTTTTGCATGGGGTCCTCTTCAAATGCATACCAGACTTAAAGGGATGGGATAGGGGGAGGCCTACGCTGATTTTTTTTTGTGTTTGTTTACACCAGCCCGAAGGCAAAACATTATGGGGTTCGCTTTTGCTATCTGGGCAAACTTGCCCATAACTTTTGCAAAGTTCTTTGATCATGTCCCCCAGAAGGGTTGTAGGGGAAATAGTGTATGTAGCCCACGTGTGAGCCAGCATGCCCAAGCCCACTGGGTCCCCTTGTGGGTATAGCAAGAAAAATGTTTCTACTTTGACATTTTGAACTGTAGTGAATAGGTCTTGAGGAGGTCCCCACCTCTTGACTAGGAGATGAAATACCTCCTGGCGCATAGCCAACTCTTCATGTTTGAGTTGTTTTTCTTTCCCTCTGATATAGGTTGCTGAAACTGAGGCCAGGTTTTCTTCTGCCCATGCGATAATTGGGTCAGCTATCTTCTAAGTGCTTTGGACGTGGTCTCACCTTGGCAATTTAGATAAGAGACCTTTGTAATATTGTCTGACAGCACCAGCATGTGTTTTATCAAAATCTTGGGTCCAAAGTGTTGTAGTGCTTCCTCCTCCACTTGAATTTCCTGTGGTTTGATGAATATACTGCAGAAAGGGGTGGCCATTTTCCCTGGGCAACCTCATCTTACAAATGAGCTTCCCATGCACTGGCATCTGTGGTAATTTTTACCTGAGAAAGATAGCACCACAGCCTTCTTTGACTGAAATGTTTTTTTTCTCAGTCCACCATTATAGGGAATCTTTTACACTCCTTGTTGTTAGTGATGTGCAAACAGAGGAACGTTCAGTTTGCTGGATATTTCTTCAATAATGAATGCAGATCAAACAAATATACATTGCACACCAAAGTATTTCTTTATATTTTTGACCAAGTGCTTACAGTCATCGTGTTTCAGCTGGTTCCTAGTCTCTCTGCTCAGCTTCCCTGAACTTCCTGTCCAGTAACTCCATCAACTGTTCATCTACTAGCTTGTAGAAGGAGGGTAGGGGGCTGGTCGGAGGGGGGAGTAGCTTGATTTGCTGTGTCTGTGTGTTTGTAGAGACACGCACATCTTACTAACACACACAAGGGTGACACCATAGAACCATTCAAGAAAAAGGAGCCACCCTAAAGCAGCATATCCAGGGCCAGTGCTCAGGGGACCAGCTAATTCTGCAGGAATCAAGCAGCAGCATTCTTTGTTAGTGATGTAATCAGCATTTGGAATAGCTTAAAAACCTTTTGGCTTTAATATCACTTTTGACTTTAATATCTCTAATGGAGACCAAGATAGCAGTAAAACCCAAAAAGGTTCAATCTTTCCTTATTCTCTACAGAACTAGTAAAACAGGTTTTGGCTAGACATACACTTTAACAAAATAGACTTTAAACTATAAAGTTTGCCTCCCTTTAGTGATGTATTCAGGGAACGTAGTGTGGGAACTTGATAGAGGGATTTTTTCTTTCTAAGAAAAAGACAAACATAATTTAACTCTTTAAAGCCTTAGGCTAGAAAATCCTTAAACTGCTGGGGACACATGCCACAAATGTGACCATAAGGGTTGAACAAGTGATTCAATTTGTAGATATTAACATAATCATCTATTTCTACTAATGTGCTAAGTTTCCTTGATTGTATTCTCAAAACAAACATGGCAATCTTTTGTAAAAAGTGTATCTTTGCTGTGGAATATAAAGTGTTTTTCTTTGGAGAAACAAAATTATTTCCTCCTTGCCACATATGCATAAGATCATAGAGAATGATTTGCATTTTCCAAAATATATTGATTTGCGATCCAAAAAGACTAAACACATTTGCTATAAAACACTAATAAATAACAGGTGCTAGCAGTTCAGCACTTTGTTTTTAATGGTTGCCATGACAACAGATCAGTATAATATGTAATAACAATAAATCTATCAGACTTTAAATTTGTGCAGTCTCCAGGGCGATCTGGACTTGAAAATGGGCTTTTTGCCTAATTTCAAATGTTCCAAGAGACTATTCATATTTACAATAGCAGCTTTTGTCTAAAGACGATGCATTCACAATATTTTGCCATCACGCACATACAGGGAAAATCTGTTGTTTTTTCATTCCAAAAGTTAAATTATTTTGTAGGTCTGGGGAGAGGCAGCTACAGAATGTTCTGTGGGTTTAGTTCAAATGATTACTAAACAAGACACTTGCTTGTTAGTTTGTGCCTATGTAGGGCAAAACATGCTCACAAACATTCAGATTTGCCAGCTAATAAAAGATAGCTAATTTGCAGTGAAGTTTCTGCCAAGCTTTGCTTTACAGAATAGAAAATATGCTGTTACTGCACTTGAAGTATATGTAAACATAATTACTAAAATCTCATGCATCTTTAACATGGTAATGCCATTTAAAACATACAAAGTTATTCACAAAAGGGTGAAGAGTTAGGAGAAGGCAGGAGAAGTGGACAATTTAGGACAACATAGCTGAACTGGAAAGTGAGCTGAATTGGAGAATTTTTCCAAATCTGCTATTTTGGCCTAGATTGTAGACTTCTCCCGCCTTCTCCTAACTCTTCACCCTTTTGTGAATAAACCTGATAATTTATATACTTGGGAGTGATTTATAAACCATCCACCTGACATACACTGGCTGAGTGCTGTTCTCACCACTAGATGGAGGCAATGAGTAGAGGAAATTCCTATACTCCTCGGCTCCATCTAGTGGCGAGCCAGCGTATGTCGGGGTGGATGATTTATAAATCATCCCCTTGGTGATCCTGCCAAGAAGGACCTTATTAAGGCACTTCATATTTAACGCTCTATTCCAGCTCCTGTCTTGTCGACCTATCACACGGTTTTTCAATTTGCAATAGCCAATAGTAAACTAGCATTGTACCCGCCCTCTGCTGCAGTTCCCCATCAGGTCCAACAACAGAGGGCGGGAACAATGCTAGTGAGCTGAATGGCTATTGCAAATTGAAATAGCCAATAGTAATGTCCCAATGCTTTTCAATGGGAATTTTTTTTTTTCTATTCTGACCGTGTCAGAATAACGAAGAAGAAAAAAAAAAGACACAGCAGTGTTTCTCTCCTGGGCGGCCGGGAGCGGGAGGCTCCCAGAGCGCCCGGGAGAGTTCGGCGGCATTCGGCTATTCACTCACTGCTGTTCGGGATCTTTAAGAATAGCCTGAACAGCAGTGAGTAGCCTGCCGGAGGTTCGGCTCAGCCGATCCAGATGTTGGATCGGCTGAGTCGAACTCCTTCTGCACTTCGGGTGCGGCCGAAGCCACACGAAGCAAGCCGATGTACGGCTGATTTCAGCCGATGTATGGCTGAAATTAGCCGTACCAGCCTGAAGTGAATAGCCGAACAGTGTTCGGCTCACTTCACTTCAGATCGGTCATTCACTCGGCTGCCTATGGCAGCTTCGTGAATAGACCCCTAAGTGTCATTCAGTTAGGGTTTACATTTACTTTCTCTCACTGATATTTCTTTATTTAGCAGCTAGGGGCTAATAACACACTCTTAGAGAAGGGAAACTTTGTATTTGAAAGGAGCACATAGTTTGAGTTATTATAGTGGTGTTTACCATCTAAGTAATATTTTTACCTAGTTGATGTTCCATACTTCCATTATTGTACTTTATAAACAGATTCTTAGTGGCTGTCTCTAAATTGGGCACACTCAGTCTGCCTGCCTGTTAAGATAAACACTTCAGCCATAGGGGGTGGTGTCCAATGTCTTACAATTCTTTCTAAAGCAGCCACAGCCAGAGTAGAAAAGTCCATCGCATGCCAGCAGCTGCAGAGTGGGACCCTTGTTCTCTTTAAAGAAGCAGTGGTATCACTGCAGAGATACAACATGCCCCTTACTGAGTCAGAGTTGAAAGAGTTTGTTGTGCTGCACCTGGAATGTATTAAGCTAATTTTAATTGAAAGTTCAATTGGGTTTTAAATAGTGAAATCAGATTCCTTACTAGAGATGGGGATCGAGTTCGGGCAAATGCATAGTTATCCTAAACTCTGGCTCTTCGCCGTTCGGCAAATGGGTGAACTAAATAGGCTGTTCACTCTAGTCAGAAGCTGAATGGGGCTGGGGTTGTTCCATTAGTTTCTATGACACTGGTGACTGCTAATATCCTGGCAACCAATGACGCTTCCCCGGTCCCATTTAACTTCCAGCCATGGGATTCCCCAACCAACAGGTTACTGTAAACAAAGGGGCAGGGATGCAGGCTGATGTAATTGACCAAATATGGCCATATTTGGTCAATGGCAATGGCCTTTCTTTGTCAATGACTTTAGCCAGCATCCCCTCCCCTTTGTTTACATTCAGCTGCCAGGCCGAAATTTAATTTGTGGTGAGAGTCTGTCGGAAGAGCATCATGTTGGCAGTCGGCATGCTTTTCTTTCAGGGGGTCAGCTAGTATCATTCATTGTAAGCTTCATTTTTTATATATAATAAAGGACTTTGTCAAATGTGTTGTGTGTTTATTTACTACTTAATTTTTTGTAAATACGAGAAAGAAAATTTTTTTTTGTTTCCACAGTGGGGTGTGCAAAGACCCAGAGGGAGAAGGAAAAAAAAAGGGGGCTTTTAAGAAACAAGTCCAGACCTCTTGTATAAAAAATTTTTAGAAATACATTTATTCAATAATTCGTAGTATACATTATTTCAGATAAAAAACAAAATACATAATCATCAATAAAAATACATATACATATGCAGGTTCACCAGTTGGTGACAATACCGTGCAGTTACGATGTATGTTGTTGCTTGTTATCAGAATGGTATAAGCACTCCTATAGGTCCCTACATGTTTCGCCCCGAAAGGGCTTCTTCAGGGGAGAAAGACAATTCTATGGTAGATATGTGTCATATGTATATCTTCACCGTCAGTTAGTCAAGGAGGCAGAGATGTAATAAAACGCAACTGTTTCAAGTTCAAATAAAAGGATTGGTTTTGTCAAACTTGAACCGCCATAGGCAACGTAAGATGGAGCGATCGCGTCGGAAACAGCACCCTGTAATCCTCAGGAAACACAGGCAGCCGGCACAATAAACTTAGAGGTTTATGGATTTCCACTTATGCCGTGTGTAGTATTGCTGTTCATTTCCCAGACATCTGTACCGATGTCCGGGAAATGAACAGCTGCCTGTGTTTCCTGAGGATTACAGGGTGCTGTTTCCGACGCGATCCCTCCATCTTACGTTGCCTATGGCGGTTCAAGTTTGACAAAACTAATCCTTTTATTTGAACTTGAAGCAGTTGCGTTTTATTACATCTCTGCCTCCTTGACTAACTGACGGTGAAGATATACATATGACACATATCTACCATAGAATTGTCTTTCTCCCCTGAAGAAGCCCTTTCGGGGCGAAACATGTAGGGACCTATAGGAGTGCTTATACCATTCTGATAACAAGCAACAACATACATCGTAACTGCACGGTATTGTCACCAACTGGTGAACCTGCATATGTATATGTATTTTTATTGATGATTATGTATTTTGTTTTTTATCTGAAATAATGTATACTACGAATTATTGAATAAATGTATTTCTAAAAAATTTTTATACAAGAGGTCTGGACTTGTTTCTTAAAAGCCCCCTTTTTTTTCCTTCTCCCTCTGGGTCTTTGCACACCCCACTGTGGAAACAAAAATTTTTTTTCTTTCTCGCATTTGAAACCCGGGGTGTGAAACTTCCAGTTCCTCTATATACTCTCCGCAACACATGTCTACTAATGTTATCCTCTAATTTTTTGTAAATAATTGGGGTCCCATGCTGCTTTTACAGAAAAAAGAAGAATTCAAGCCAGCAGGGAAATGTAATTAAGTGGCAAAAGTCTTTTTATTCTTTGTAAATGTCACTTTTGTTCGTGGAAATCCTTAAAGTGACATTAAACCCTCAGATTTTTTAACATAAAACAATACTGTAATGTGTGCCTTACTGTAATCTCTGGTTGTTTCCCTTCTCTTTGCTGCTCTTCCTTTTAAATCTGTATCTGTTCTCATGCGGAGCAGAACTTCTGTTTTGCAGCAGACTGCCTTGTCTCTGGAATGGATACATGGTGTCTGTGTGTAGGTTTGCAACCTGAGCCAGCACTACAGGAAGAGTCACTCAGCTGCAAAGGGAAGTTCTCCCCAAGCATGAGAAGACATAAGGATTTAAAAGGAAGAGCAGCAAAGAGAAGGGAAACTACCATGGATTACAGTAAGGCACACATTACAGTATTGGTTTATGTTAAAAAATCTGAGGGTTTAATGTCACTTTAAGGTAAACCACTGCACAGGCAGGTTTAGGACACATCATGTCCTTTAAAAAAAAGCATGGTATTTTAAAAAAAACTAAACATTTTTAATGTTTCACTTTAGGCATTATTAAAAGAGCTGCTCCCCACTGAATAGTATTTTCTTTAAAAAGATAATTCTGGGGGAAAACTTCTTAAAGGAGAACTATGGGGTACACCTTTTTTGCATTTTTAGTTTGTTTATGATACAGAATACATTTTGCAATCAAAAATGCACCATAAGCTTACAATTCAGTGTCATATACTGTGGGCGGAGCTAAGCCCTGTGCTGAGAAGAGATCTCGACAATACTGTCTGGATCCTCCTCTGCCATTGAGTGACAGCAGCTTGTAGGAGCTGCTAATCGTTTATAACTCAGTAATTGTCCTCCCAACAATGGGTACTGGAAATTTCTCAACAGTAACAGAGAGGCAATAAACACACACTGGAAAATTAAATAAAGGCTAAACACCATGTTCAGGTGGTATGCACCTTTAAAAGGTCCGCACCAAATTAAAAAAAGCCCTGTCCCCAGTTTTGACATCTTTATTGACACTTATAACAGATTTGTTCTTAATTGCACCACAATAATCTGATGTTATGGCTGCGGCAAAAGTAATTACTGCCAGTCTATAGATTAGGAAATTGGTGGTAATTAATGCCAACTCAGATCTGGCCTACAGAGAGACACTAGTGCCACTGAGTGGAGCATGTATGTACTGGGAAGTTGACCTGATTGTGACAGCTTCCTGTTTATTGGTTGCTAAGACATCGGACTGCCAGTGTCCTAGCAACCAATAATGCATCCCGACCTCCATTCAGATGCCAGCCAGGAGATTACCCAGCCAGCAGCTGAATATAAACAAATGGCAGGGAGGGGGGCCGCTGGCTCCTCCACCCCCTTTCCTGCCCTGCCAGGCCTGTGCTCTGTTTAAGGGTGTGGTTGGGAATTTTAGGGGGGACCACATGCTTTTTTCCCCATTTGTGGGGGTGGGGTTCCTCCTTAAAATTCCTACCAGATCTAAAGGGCCTGGCATCACTTTTGGGGAGGACCCCAAGCTTTTTTTTTCAATAGGGGTCCCTCTAAAGGGTCTGGTATGGTTTGGGAGGGGGGTCCACATTGTTTTTTTTTGTTTTTTTTACATTTTTCATATTATTTTTATAACATTTTTATTTCTTTTTTACATTTGAATAATTTTTTAAAATTTTAAAAATTTTGTTTAAATTTTTTTTCTATTCTGCTTACTACCTCAGAGGTAGTGAGCAGAATAGCCAAGCCAAATGCTGCTCGGCTGCATTCGGCTTTTTACTCACAGCCGTTGGGCCCCTAGGGGCGAACGGCAATGAGTGAGCAGCCGAAACTTGTGTGGCAAAAAAAGTGTCAAAAAAACAACAAATTATAGGGAAGTTCAAATTTGATAGTCAAATTTGAGAAAACCCCTCAACCCCACAATATGTTTATTATATGTTCCCATTCACACATCTTACCAAAGTAACAATTCAAAATGTCTTTCTTTTTAGATATTTCTTAGGTGGAAGCCTTTTGGGCAGATTCCAAGCTGAGCACAAGGCTGTCACTATAATGAGAGAGCCTGAGGCGGTTTCCTCAGGTGACATCTCATTGGGCCATGTAGGGGCCCCTTGCTGCCCCTTGTCTAGCCAGAGTGTCCCAGGTTGCTAAGAGCTCTTAGCAACCTGTAATGCTCTGACTGGCGTCCTATCCAGCTTCTGACAACCAGTGACTTCAGTGAGCTGGGTGGGATGCTGGACAGAGCCGATTGCAGATTAAAATTTGTATTTGCAAAAAATAAAAAAGATTACCTTTAGTCATTTTTGCCTTTAGATTTACTCTGTCCATATAGCAATGCAAATGGCTGACATTAAAACAGCCCACATGCCACCAGTCTACGTTCCATGTATTGTACTGCATATTGTTTGACTATATAAAAGAGAAAGGAACTCACTTTGTCATACAGGCACATGATGGCAGCACTGAGTTGCATCTTGCTCAACACATCCCATTTCATTGCACTGATTATTATTATTCAGTCCATTTTCTGGCTGCGCTGTGCCTTATTTAAAATAACCCATAATGTTGAAACATTTTGCTCTGCAGATGTATTCTGTACCATTAAACAACCATCTGGATATAGTATGACCTGCCAAAAACTATACAGCTCCAAATAGATCGACATGAAAAATAATAAAAATCTACAAACGAGTAAGTACACATAGACCGAATATGTCATTCAATATTGATAGGTCACAGGCATATGAATGTTGATAATTATAGAAAAGTGGAAGCATGGATGGACAAATGCCTTCCTGCTAGTTCAATGTTTTATAACTTGTTAGAGGAAAGGGTTAAGTTCACCCACGCTTCAAAACTAGGCAAACAAAGCACATGTGTAGTACACTTTAAACACTTATGTACTGTGCATAAATAACTGAAGTAGTTACGTTGCAACTGCAAGCTATTGAATTCAAGTACATTCAAATGATTAGTAAAAAATGTGTCATTATTTAGCTAGAACTGACTTTTTGAAAAGTAAAATGTTAACATAAAAAAGCATATAGTAAACCATAAACCAACTCAAAGCATATGCCAAGTCATCAAATCCCTACTGCAAAGCCATAGGGTAGCAATTCATTTCTAGAGGATCTTACCTAGTCCGGTACAATTCAGCATAGGTCTAGCAACCGGAATCAGACTATGCCACCCAACCCTTTTGTCACAATAGCACTTTTATTTTGGAATCATTGCTGGTTCCCAGGGTCGGTGCTAGACTATTTTTCGCCCTTGGCAAGACCAGCTACTTCCACCCCCCTCCCACAGCGCAGCCCCCATTCTCCTGCCGGCTAGCTTCCACAGGCGATAGATGGATGTAAGCATTTAAAGAATGTCACCAGCACACTAATTTCCTTACCGCAAATAAGTGGTCATTTATTGACATATGCTGTCTCTCGTTTTGCAAGCACTTTCAGGGCCGCGCAGGATCCCCTTCATCAAGCTCAATTTGAAATGGTCAATAACAGACTGGCTATTGAAACACCAGCAACTGAGCAGAGGAGCGGACCTGAGAGAGAAAGTTGTCTCTCAGTTCCGCTCCTCTGCTCAGTGGGCGGGTGCAATAGCCAGCCTGCTATTGGCTTTTGCAATTTAAAACAGGGTGGGGCACCGTGGGGGGGTGAGTGGTCGAGGCTGCGCCCAAGGTGGCTGCCTAGTTTGCCTAGTGGCAGCACCAGCCCTGCTGGTTCCTCCTCACCTATCCACATTGGTACCCTGTTGCAACCCAATGCGGCAACTGGGCCTCAACTGCCAATGATATTATACCTACCTTTATCAAATACACAGATCCCCTGTGTACTTCAGCTGTGATAGATGCACCCAAACAACAACCACAGACACTATCAAGCAAACAGTTCTTTCTATTAGGAGCGTAGAAGCATTGCATTGTGACCAATTAGTAGAAATATGGATGCTTAAAAAGGCAGTCTAAAATATTATATATCATTAAAGTAGATCCAAACCTGATCACTAAAATCATATATAAACTTTAACATCAATGCAAATTCAAAAGTTGTTTTCAACCTTTTTGAAATCAGCAGCTTTTAAAAAAACATATTTGAGCACATCCTTGCTCCAATATGAGTCCATACAAACAGAAGAAAAGCTGGGCACACCGGACTTCACTGGGATAGTTTATTGACACTTGTAGACCATCCCTGGTGTTCCGCAAAAGGTTCACCAATGCCTCCTCCTTGGTGTGAAGCATTCTGGTGCTTAAAGCCTATCTTCAGGAAAAAAAAACATCCCACTGCAATAGGCCTACTCCAACACTGCAAGGGTTAACTGCTCATTTAATCCGTAGAATGATGTTTTCACCTTATTTTTAATTTTGCATCTCTGTGCTGCTGATCTCTCCAAGACTTTTCAGTCACTTCCTAACAACATGCACTCTCCAGTGTTAGCTTCACATCATTGCTTTGGACTAGACGTGCACTGCCAAAAAATTTGTTTAGTTTCGTTTCGTTTTAAATTCGGATTTGTGTTATTTCGTTTTTCAGGATTCGGGTGTGAAAGTCAATTCGGATTCGGAATTCGGATTCGGACGAAATTCGGTAGCGTTAGTACGAACGTTCGTTTCGTTTTCTGTTCTTATTCGTTTCTTATTCGTTTCTTATTTGTTTCGTTCGTTTGCAGCAAAAGTGACATTTGAGGGGGAAAAAATATTTTTCTCCTCTCATTTTTCTCCTGTCATTTTGCTCCAACGAACGAAACGAATAAGAAACGAATAAGAACAGAAACGAAACGAACGTTCGTACGAACGCTACCGAATTTCGGAAATGGAAATTCGGATTCGTTTGCATTCGTTATGTCTGTAATTCGGAATTCGGATACATCCGAATGTCCGAATTTCCGAAAATTCGTCCGAATTTTGATTCGGAACGAAACGAATCGCACATGTCTACTTTGGACCAGTTTACTGATCAATGGTGAACTATGCCTGTACAATGTGTGTTGGCATGACCGCTTGTAGTCTCCAACAGAAGCGCATATGACAAGGGGATCACGCAGGAGTGCCAGTGGGAGACAGTTGACATCCCATAACAGGAAATCCCTGACGAAGGACCTTAATAGCAGGATTGCCAAGCATTTTTTACTGAAAGCTGCAGATTTCAAAAGGATAAGAAACAACTTTTGGAATTACATTCAAATATTAACCTTATGTAAGATATTTGTGAATTAGTTTTGACCTAATTCAACATGAAGTCCAGGTCCACTTCCACATGCTTACAGTTGAATATAGAATATGTTTGATAGTTGGGATCTTTCTTCAATAATTTAAATAATTATATTTTTTATAAAATATAGCTTATTATCATTTATATTTTGTGAGCAAACATTACCAGAGGAAAGTCTTTTACTATCCTGATGGTGATATTTTAGTCATAATGCATATTCGGAAAGAATGTTCCTTGTCCAAGTAAAATCCAAAAGGGCTTCAAAATGAATGTAAAAAATGAAATGTATCATTAGTACATTTGGTGTTGTGCAAGACATATGAGAATTACTTCATATATCATTTGTAGTACTAAAATTTTCTGTTATCTGTACTGCAGTTGAAGAAATGCTGGTGTTATGCCATGAGAACCAATGTATTTTCCTTGTAGTCTAAATGTATTATGTTGATGCAGATTAAGCTTCATAAGGAGGAAAATATTAACTTTTTTATTTTAAAAACATCAGATGTGTACACAGCCAATGGCTCCCACACTACCCCGGATAGAGAAGTCTGGAGGAAAATATCTTGCATTCCTAGGACCAAGATGTTCTCTAATTATAATTAGAATGGTTTCAAGCAGAGGCCACATTTATGGTGATTAAGGTTGGTCATTTCAGTACGATTTGCACAGCTGCTTCCCTGATCAACAAGATGTCTTAATTTATTGATATATCATAATTGCTCTGTGTCTGATGTGATACCGCAGGGAGTAGAGCCACTAACAAGCAGCTATGAATGAACAGAAGTGCACTTTGCAGTACAATTACTTTGCATTACAGTGTTACTTATAAAAATATATGGCTACCACAGACTCAAATCAGACAAAGCTGTGTGAATGTGTGAAAGCTATTACATGGTGGGTAATGGATTTATCCTTCATTTTGGAGATTTCACTTTTGCCAGCCCAAATGTTATTCTTTAATCACCTAAAGACCTAAAGGTGCCCACACACCTTGCGTTTATCGTTCGATAATCGCACGAAATCCCGCGATAGAACGATAATCGCAAGGTGTGTAGAAGGCATGCGACCGTTTCTACTGTACGGTCGCACGACTTTTGTCTTACGAATATGTTCGAAAGCCAGCCGAGAATCGTACGATTTTCGGCTGGTTTGTGGCATGCTCGTAAGATAATTGCCGCACGGGCCGGTGTGTGCAAGCGCACACTGCCCGTTAAGCATTACGGTCATCAGAAGCCCGCCCCTCAGCGGGGCGGGCTTGCGATGATCGCAAGTACAATCTGCCTGTCCGAGATGGGCAAATCGTACGTTTTTTTAATTACCTTACAACCATCGCAAGACAAAACCCTTCCCCACTCCTCAATTTAGGAAACAGTACTGGAAGTAAAGGGAAAACTCCCCGATAGATAACATTGCAGTAATAAAAACCTGAGAGAGGCTCCAACTCACTATCCAAAATAAAGTCAAAAGCTTTGGCTGGATACATTTTTTGTCTTAAAGACCCATCACTAACTTCTTAGTCTAGTTCTGCAGGACAAAAGGAAAAAAAAAACTTTGTTTCCAAAGAAATATCCAGTTAATAAAACATATAAATAAATATTACATTATCTACCAAGGTTCAGTTTGATACAACCGATGTTAAAAATTGTCAGGACCAGGAATGCACTCATGACTATTTATGGGTTCTGTTTTCTCCATGGGATTACAGACATGACTCTGCACTTCTTAGTATATTTGTTACATTCACAGAGACAGATAACCTAAAGGAAAATTTCTGCTGGTACAGAATGTTCAGTAAAAGTCACCATTCACCAGCGTGCTCGATGTTGATTGCAGAGGGCTAATTGACATGACCCTTCTTCTGAATCTCATATAGATGAATAATGGAACAGTCAAACAATACTTTAAAATTCAGATTTCTTTTGAGTCTCTCAACCCTTACTTCTCTGATCAAATGCAAGCACACATACCCTGTTAATTACATGTAAGTGGATACTTTACATTCTGCTTGCAATTCCCCCTATTGGCAAGTATGAAAAGTTGGCAAATGCACTGACAGAAAATGGAAACATTCCAGAGTACAGCATTTTATGCATCTGGAATTGCTGAAAAAATTACCTTGATATTTTACATCACCAGTGAATTCCTTGCACTGTGTTTGAAACAATAGAAAGGGGAACTATTTAATGTATACTGCTAAGTAAGTCGTACCGTAACAAGATATATAATGAATGAAATAACCGATGTCCTAACAGAAATATTTAGACTTCCGTGGAACCAGTAACAGAAACTGTGCTCTTGCCAATAAAGTTTAAACTTCAATATGTATTAGACCAGTGGTTCTCAACTCGTGGGTCGCGACCCAAAAGTGGGTCGCGACACCCTCTGCAGTGGAACAGTAGAAAGGCATCATGGCACACTCACAAACTAGCATGTAAAACAATTTTTTTTAATTCATTTACTTTCAGCAAAATATATATTGCTGAATACTGCACAAGTTGTTTTGTGTAATAAATTAAAATGTTTCAGAAATGAAATCATTTTTGGGTCACGCCTTAATGACCAAGGAAACATGTGGGTCCCGAGGTTACACAGGTTGAGAACCACTGTATTAGACACACCGTCAGACGGACATTATGTGATATTACAATTAGTTACATGAGATAGAATTAGCATAATTCATAAGATACATCCTAGCTACCTCTCATAATGGGTGGATATGAAAATATAAATCATATAATAGAAATCAAATAATTCGAACGGCAGATAGTTAACTGTCCAAAACCACAAAAATAATGCCTATTTTTTAAACTACTCCTTACGTAAAAAATCTGAGCAAACTGGACTGACTAACTGAGGAATCCAATCTGGTCTGGTTTCAAAAACCATACCTTTTTTAAGGAGCTTAAAGGAGAACTATGGGATGAGTGAAATACAGTCATCCCCGTAGTTAGAGCCGAAGCATGGGCTCTATTTATTGAGAACTGAGCGATTACAAACCACTGATTGCTCAGTTCATGATCTTCTCTCTGATAGTCACCGCTCCACACAGGGATTCCCCCCACCCATCTCTGTTCCTCCAGCACTGACTGGAGGGACAGAAAGAGGAGGGCGCGGGCTCTTTAGAGGCAGAGTCAGCTGTCAATCATGCAGCGGGGTGGATCCTAAAAATATTGTCGGGATCTTTCCATGCTGCAGCACAGCTCTGCGCTATCAGCATATAGTGAGCAATAGCCTGCCTGCTATATGCAGAGCTTTGGGTCATAGAACTGCATAGTAACATCAGAAACAGGGCAGGCCTTTGGGGTGTTCAAGCTGTGCGGCCACACAGGGTGCCATGGCAACAAGGGTGCCAGGTGGCCGACACAGCTTGTCCTTGGGGATGATTTACATCACTTCCTGTTCCTTCATGAATTTCTCAAAGGGGAGAAGCACTCACTACAGAGGCTTCTCCCGATTCAGAAACCGGCGATAGTAAATATTTTACTATCATCAGTTTCTGAATAAATGGGAAGCCTCTGTACTGAGTGAGTGCTCTCCATTCATTCAGTACTGAGGCTGCAGAAAAAGAAATTGAGGACTGTGTCCTCAATCACTTTTTCTATTTTAAAAGGTAAATGTCAGGGGCCAATATTTCCCCAAAGCCCCCCAGCAATATTAAAAAAATTATAATAAAAAAATACAAATAAAAAAAATAAAATGTTTCAGCAAACAAAACAAATTTTTATGCTATTTTGGATTCAGCCACTGGCGTGTTCTGGAGGGCGCATGATGTCATATGACACCGCACGTGTTGGGTGCCGCCATCTTGTTGTATATCTAGGTATACACCAAGATGGTGGCGCCTATATTGGCTTGTTACGCACCGCCTCCAAGAAGATGGCACGCATCCGCAGAATGCGCCTACAACGCCGACGCGCATTCCCAAACAAATTATTATGTGCCTGAATACATTTTTCAGATATTCAGGCAAATAGTAATTCATTTAACATGTAGTCTAGGTTTTGTTTTTTATTTTTACTTTTCTAGATACACTTACTTGAAAAAAGGGTCTGCATGACAACCTGACAATTAATTTTTATAGACTCTATTTTAGTTTGACATTTATTGTTTACCCCTTGTTTGCCTTCTGTTGTTTTATTTAATAAGAATACTTATATTGTGCTTACACGTTTAATAGCTTTGAATAAAGGTTTTATTTTTATCATACTTTTTAATATGTTTCTTTGGGCCTTAACAGAATGGGAGTCTTTAAATGGTACTGGAGAAATGGGTGTGGCCACTGTCGGGTGTGGTTACTGAGGGGTGTGGTCAACGAGGGGTGTGGTCACTGAGGGGCACTGTAAAGCTTTCTCGCACAGGGCGCCTAAAGGCCTAAGGCCGTCCCTGATCAGGAGGACATCAGAAGCCCCCTTCACGTCAGAGTGTCAGAGCCCTCACTTCACATCACAAGACCCTTTTCACATTAGAAGTCCCTCTTTACATCATAGTCTTTCCTTCACATAATAATTCCCCTCTTCACATCATTATCCTACCATCACATCAAGAGCAGCAGCTGTAGCACCATGGCAGAAAGTTTGAGTTGGAGTAGGCTTGGATGAAGGCAAACTTCCATTCTTTTCTGAAAGATTCCAACCTCCCTGGATAGGCGTCATTCATTTCAATGGTGCTGGCAGCCAGGCTGCCTGTACCATGGAAAGGCATAATGTTGTGTGAAAATTTTGAGGCACCCTGGTTGAATAAAGGGAACTCTAGAGTATTCCCCTTCGCTCCTTACCCAGCAGCTACATAAAGGGGAGGTGACAGGAGACACAGAGGAGCTGGGTCAGTGAATCAGAAATTACTGAAGCAAAATCATCAGATCACAGTCAGGCGAAGAGCATTTTCACATTGAGACATCTGAAATGGAAGTCGACATGCTTTTCTTACAACAGTTTCCCTTGAGAAGTGTAAATTATCATGTGACTTTTGGGAACTGTGGCATTGTGTGGCAATCTCACGGTAGAGTTGGGTGTTATGATCACCCAGGACTCTCAGCCAGAGAGACTGAGATATTTCAGAAAGCAAGGGCTTTTTTGGATTCTACTTGGGATCCTGGAACTGAAAGGACTCAAAGAGACTTGGGAGGGACGAGATCTCCATTCCTGCGTCCATGTTTGGTAGTAACCAGCGCGAGCAAGGAAAGGGTGCTGGCTTGGGGAATTTTCTCCTGCTGGGAAATAGGAACAGACAGTGTTCAGAAGTCAGGAGGGCTCCCCCAGAATTCAGAAAGGGGTCAGGTGATCTCCTGCTGGGAAATAGGAACAGACAATATTCAGGAGTCAAGAGAGCTCCCCTAGAAGTCAGAAAGGAGTCAGGTGATCTCCTGCTGGGAAATAGGAACAGACCATGTTCAGAAGACAGTAGGGCTCCCACAGAGGTCAGAAAGGAGTCAGGTGAGCTCCTGCTGGGATATAGGAACAGACGGTGTTCAGGAGCCAGGAGGACTCCCCCAGAAGTCAAAGTGGAGTCAGGTGGTGTGTGTACTGGAGGCACGCAAAGACAGCTAGGGATGCTGGGAGAGCTAAGGGCCTGAGGGGCCATCAGTATAAGTGCGGGACAACACGACAGAGAGGACCGGTTGGTCAGAAGTGTTGATGTTAAAAGTGAAAGCCGGGTGGCTAAACTTGTGTTATTTTGCAAGCAGTGCATGGATGCTGTACTGAACAACCCCTGGGAGGGTATCCAAGGTGTATGTGTGAACTTTTGTTTAGATAAAAGTGGGCTACCTGGCCCTTGGACAGAAGATGTTTCGAGTGGACTGCATCCTTAAAGCGTTCACCATATATGCCAATATTCCCAAACATCACAGAATATTGCTTTCTATTCTGTCATTTGCTTGAAATTCAATGGTGAGTGTGAAAAGTAGCCTGTTAATCAAAATAAATTGGTGTCCTTAAATGATACTAAAATATGCCAGCCATTTTTCAAGTGTGACTTGGAGGATTTTTTAAATGAGAAATTTGCGCACTTGAAGGATCGTTAAGCAGCATCTAACCCTACTCTGCAGTGATTACAGGAGAACAGAATTATGTTCAGGAAGATGACATATCCGTTATAAAAGCTTTACTTCAGCATTTATACTTAATCATCAAGACCAGATCAAAACACTTTTCAGATTCATGTCACAGCTGTTCTACATAAGAATAAGTTATAACCGCGCTAAGCGAATTTGAAAAATTATGCTAAATTTATGCTCTACTCCTAGAAAAATGTGTTGCTTTAGAAAGATTATACAATTTGTAATTGTTGTTCCAATAACTGCTTTATTTAGTTGGTCCTTCCTACATTTACACCTATGCGGTTTTCTCCTGATGCATTTCCCATTAAAATCAATAAAAACAAATCAAAATACACATCACCGCGCGTTAAATGCACTTTTTATTGAATGTCAAGCGTTTCATAACGCACATCAACACACACTGACTCATTTCAATGGAAAAAACATTAAGCAAAATGCAAAGGTGTGAATCCAGCCATGGGGCCCATTCACACTGTTTCATTACATGTGTCAGTGCATTGTGGTGATTCTAATTTTCAGTGGAACCCCAATGCACTAAGAGCTTGTTCACACCATGTTCGGACCAGCCCCGTAACAGAATGTTTTTTTCGTCCGCACTTGAAATGCAAACCAATGTATTCCTGTGGTACATCAAAACGCATGCAGAGGCACTGAACTGCACTAGAAAGCCCATTTTAAGCTTAAAAAAAATGAACTGGAACGCATCAGAATGCACTGCACCGTGATTGCAGAAACACACCCAGATCTGGTCCGGACATGGTGTAAACAAGCCCTTAAGGAGTGCACATATGTTGCACAACACAATGTTGCTGCATTGCAAAAAAATCCATGTCCATTTTTACAGATGTTTGCATACCTGCACCAAAACAGTCAAGCAAAACAGATGACAAATGCACTCATCAATTCGTCACCAGCTTTACAGTAAGGTGCACACAGAATGGGCTTTAAACAGTAAAATAGCAAAATGTTTTCCTGGCACACTCACAAGCTAGCATGTAAAAAAAACTTGTCTCACACTAAGGTTAAAAACAGAGGTTTGGATACACGTCTTCTGCAGAAAATGTGAAGGCCGCACAGCCACGACAACGCACCTCTTATAGTGCGGTACTTTTTGCTATTTTACTGTTTAAAGTCCATTTCGTGTGCACCTTACTGTAAAGCTGGTGACGAATTGATGAGTGTGTTTGTCATCTGTTTTGCTTGACTGTTTTGGTGCAGTGATGCATGGGGGTCTCAGCTGCCATTGGGATGTGCGGTATCCCTTGTGCGTCTCTGTGCCTTTTAAGGGGGTTGGGCTTCCTCCTGACAAACCTGTACCCAATTTTATCTTCTGCCCCATGTGCTCTAGGACCGCACTATAAGTGGTGCCTTGTCGTGGCTGTGCAGCTTTCACATTTTCTGCAGAAGACGTGTATCCAAACCTCTGTTTTAACCTTAGTGTGAGACAAGTTTTTTTAACATGCTAGCTTGTGAGTGTGCCAGAAAAACTTTTTGCTATTTTACTGTTCAAAGCCCATTCCGTGTGCACCTTACTGTAAAGCTGGTGACGAATTGATGAGTGCGTTTGTCATCTGTTTTGCTTAATCTCATATACTGTCTTCTAGCTTTTAAGAGTGCATAGCAGTGTTGGATATCAGAACCCCATAGGTAGGAAGAATATAAGCAACTATAGGCATTGTTAATCCCACTAGGGTAGTGACTTTTAGCTGACTTCTGATCATTAACATGCAGAGTAAGGCCCAGACAAAGTAAAGATACACAATGGTACAGATATGATTTACATAATAATTTAAGATAAAATTATCAGATTCTTGTATAAGCCCGTGACTGGTTCTCCTTAGGTAATTTGAGCGGACCTTCTATACAGATGAAATGTCTTTAACAGCTCAATGATCAATTTTACTTTACGCTTTAAAACAAAAATTAGAATCTAAAATACACAAAATAATCTTGCTCCTAATGGTAGCTTTTACACTGGTCGCATTTGTAGTTAGAAACTAGGCTCACAGTTGTACTGCTAGGAATAGGAAATGTTGATGTGTGCATTTGAGGATTAGATGACAAGGTCAAGTGGTAATTGCTAACCCAAAATGACTGTGTTCTGTGACAATAAACACTGTTCATACTGGGAAAAGGATAAACAATGGTGATGCTGGGAACAGATCAATATGATCATAATTACGCTGGAGATTGAATGACAAAATACGATGCCAGAAAGTAGATGAACAGCTGTGATGTTGCAGATTTGCCTAAGCAAAAGTGGTTTGTGTCTGCCTGCTGTCCATGAAAAGTCCCCTGTGTGTACCTTTATACTTGGATCATATATTGCTTGAAATCAATTTGCTCATAATGTTATGTTTTTTATAGCTTGTCCTTCAAATTCCTATGCACACACACAAAATTTGTCTGGCAAGTACTAGTTATTTGGAAAGCAAAACTTCCACTGACTGCATAAAGCCGAAGTCTAAATAAACAGCCACATACACAACTGATCTACATATGCATGAACAGTTATAACTCCCAAATAATTGTTAATTTGATTCTATCAATCTCGTGATCCAGACATCCATGCCAGACACCACTCCTGGTTGGAACTTCACTTTTCTCCACTTCAGTTAAGCAAGACCCAATTTACCAAACCACCTGTAGACTGTTAATTGAGCAATGAAGTATCATCACCATACTGATAAGCTTACCAATCTGATCAGTCTGCTCTCTCATACTGGCATCAAGATTCTCATGTTAGATAGAGATCGCTGTAAAATATGTGGGGCTTACAGTGCTGACCCGCTATCTACCAGAATCCTGCTGTGCAGGCTACTACAGTAAGCTTATATAAAATGATTTATCCATGATTTCCCCAAAAAAGCAATACATATTTGCATGAACTTTATGAACTTACTCTACTGTAAATACATGCAAAAATATTGTTGAAACTTTTTTTGTTGGTAAATAAGGCCCACCCCCTTTATGGAAATGAGTTTCTTTGGCACCCTTAATCATGATCATTAGATGTGATCAGATTGGTTATGTCTTCTCTGGGGAGCTGAGGACATGGGTGAATTCCAGCATAAGTTTGAAAGATTCCCCAGAGGAACCAATTCGATTATGCGCTTGTAAACCGTGGTCTCAAAAACCACCTTAATAATGGGTAAGTCTCAGTCTGTAACCATAAAGCATGTATCCAAGAAAAGTACCTGTGCATGAAGAGTACACAAGGATGTTTTTTTTCCTGTAGGCTTATATCTATTTCTTTAGGTTTCAGAGAGTGGCCTGCAGAGATATGCAGTGAAAGGGCATTCCTAGCAGTCCCATTCCACTACTATACTCCACCAGGAATATCAGTTGCTTATATAATGCTCCTGCACAGGGGCAGGTCAGGCACATCAGCACCAGTTTTATTTTTTATCAGTGTCTTTATAAGCTCAAAAGTTCATAAGTTAAAAATTCATAGTGCAGTATCTAACAGCAATACATTTGTTCACACACATTAACTCTATTCAGAATAGTCATTCCCTGGCAGGCCTGTAAATATGTAGCGGTCTACCATTCACTCTTCAATAATTTTTAGTTTACTGGGAAAGAGCACTCTTGGATCCTGATGAAGATATGCGACACACACATTATTTGGTGACTTGTATGAGGTGATGTTCTGTAAATCCTATAATACATGAATATAGACACTTTTTATTGTAACAATGGATAATGTCACACTTTGGATTGCCTCAGGGACCCAAGGGTCTCCCATAAACAATGTCATAAAATCAAGAGATGGGCACAAGCCTGGGCACTGACTAGCAGAAAATCTAAATACTCTATCTGCTTTTGGGATTACATGTATTCAGTCTGATTATTACAACTGTCAATACTACTTCTTGCATTTTTGAAGTAGATACTGAGAGATTTTAGACACATTAGAAACTCAGGGTTCTGAGGGTCTGTTTGGGACATGTCAGAGAAACGCCAGTTTGTACTTTTTAAGCCAAGTCCAAGTATGGAACTGTGGACATTATATAATTATATAATTCTTGAGTGTAGACAAGTATTGATTCTAAGTTTTCAGCAAAAGCTTTTGAATGTTTCCTCACTGGCGCTGGCTGTAAACGTATTCTAAAAACAGGACTACCACAGAGACTGTTCTGTTAACATGAAAAATAACCATTAATTTTATATATTTTTTTCATCAATTTGATTTAAATGCATTGTAGAAGGGTGTTTGTTATAGGGATAACATGGGGCCCTGCTAGCGTATTTATTGTAAAAATTAAAGTTTGACTTTTATGCTTATACTATATTCTTATGATGCACGGACCCAATTTAGCAATGTCAGTGTTAGCTAGTTAACTCAATAATAACTTTATAAACAATTCACAGGACCCTTCAACCTAAGAATATTTGTAAGCATTGGTTTTGGGTGAATAATGTAAAAAATGAATGCTCTTAATATTTATTTATTTTTCTAGTTGGAATACGCCCCAAAGAAGCTCCTGTACTTCTTTGGGCGTATGGCGTTTTACCGCGCGAACCATGCCCATAGGCAAACATGGATTTTCACCTGTTGCGCGTTTTACCGAGCGTAGGAACGCGCGGTAAAACGCTCAGGTGTGAACCGGGCCTAATAGATTGGTGCACTTTGCTGATAATAGATGCCTTTATAGCCCCAGCAACCAAACACATTTCTTTCCTTTATTGAAATGACTTTAGGAAACTGATTTCTTTTGTTGTCTTAACACTTATGTTGTATGTTTATTTCAATACAGGGTGTGAATGTACTACAACACACAAAAAAAATCAGACTTGACAGCTTACATCTGTGTGCTGTGGTGTGTTACAACCACATGTGCTTTGCATTTTCAAGGGGCATTGAGGTTCCACTTAAGAGGTGCCATTGCAATGCACGACATCATGTCAGTCATTACAAATGGTCTTTTAAATCATTAATTACACATATACTAGGGTAATTCCAGTTTCTAACCAAATATGAGAAAATAAAATTACCCCCACAAATCTGTGTCCTCTTCCAACCCCCACAGGTCTTACCTTTGTGTGAAGCGCCATTTCCCCCACCACAGCTGTTGTACTGTCCGTACACAAAACTTCAACCCGTTTCTTGCGCAGACACTGGGATTCACTCGAAAACAGGGATTTATTTACAAAGCATTGATTTCTAATTGTTCATTGTGACCGTTGATAATATGCTATCCATGGCAGTAAATGATGGATGGCATTTTAATACGGTAAGCAAGTACATAATAATGTAATTGCTTACAATGTTAATTGTGATGTTAATTGTGAATGTGCATAAAATGCCATCCAACATTTACTGCCATGGATAGCATAGTATCAACGGTCACAATTAACAATTAGAAATTAATGCTTTGTAAATAAATCCCTGTTTCCTGCTTAATGGCGTCTATGCGCAAGCGCAGATTGTGAGGTCATTGGCATTCTCGACAGAACACAGGCACTCGGAATTTTGAATAACACTTGCAAATGGCGAGCACTCATTGGTCAGCATGGTCTGCTGACCATGCAGACCAATGAAAAGAGCGTCTTAGCCAGAAGGGGAGAATGGCGTCTCACACAAAAGTTAAGACCAATGGTGGTGGGGAGAAACTTATGAGAAACTGGAATTACACATTAAATATGCGGTCTGATATTACTGGACTCTTTCTGAGAATGTAAGTTGTCTGGCTGTAGTACTTTTGAGTCACTGACCAAGAACAAGCATACAGCTAATGAAAGTTAGAGAAAAGTCAGAATCCTTTAGTGCTTTACTTGTTCTCAGTAATGGCTCAGAAAGCACTGAAACCAAAGCAAAAAAATTACTAGAAACATGAAACAAAACTAAAATGTTGATAAAGTAAAATGTATTATTTCTTCTAAGGGCAATAAATGCAGACAGTAAATGATGTTTTGGATACACATAATCCCATATAAAAGTGCATCTAAGCCTCTAGGATCACTAGAACACAAGACAAACAAAATACATAAGTGACTGAGCCATGGATGTGTTCAAAACACTTGCATTTCTGCTATCTAAGCATCTGATTTTCTGAGACCAAATATTGAGTCTCATCCATCTTTCCAACTGAATTCTTTCATCATAAATCACGAAAAAAAAACTGCTACAGCAGCTCTTTTAATAATTTACTTTTACAGGGCTCTTGCTCCATTTGCGTTAAATCTTTTTAATGGCATTACCATTTTGGCAACACAGAGATAGCAGAAAAAGCACAGTCATTTTGTGTAGATGTGCAGACAATAATGAGCTTCGTACTACAGAATCATTTTATGAAATGGCAGCACTACAAATGACAGAATGATAACTCATTGAGCTAAGTCTTCTGATTATATATGAAAGTCATTAGCGAATGAGAATAAATGTGTACAACAGACATTTCCTGGTGATGTTATTTACTCAACAATTTCCAAGCTACTTCTAAACATATATATTATTGGGTAATCAATCCATAGTCATAATATATCATCCTGTCTTTTTTCGTTTGATCGCTGTCTTCATTCAAAGCCAGATGTCTAAAACATGCTTATTGTGCAACAAAATAACACAAAATATTATACTGAAATAATGGTATGCCGTATAATATACAGAGGACGCATTAGGCAACATTGTTGATATTAAGTATTCTAAATCAAAATTAGACTCTTCAAAATGTTAAGTAGTACATTCCAGGGTATGTACTATTTACTGGTTAAGAATATTTATATAAAGAGATATAATAATAATAATAATAATAATAATAATAATAATAATGGAAGCAATATAAAGGACAGTACTCATTGTACAGCATAGAGTTGGTAAAGCGGTGGGTTGACAATCACATCTGAACCCTAGAAGGGACTGTGATAAAGCTGGTTTTCTACCTAGAGTCTGTTGGGCAATAGACTCTTCAAGTGCCTGTGTTGTACAGTTGCATTCACTGTACATTTGAAGTGTAATGACTCAAAACCCTTTAACTTTGATCATAGAATATTTTCATTATTTTCATTTAATTCAAAAAAAGAATATAATGGTAGCGGCATGGGTTGCTTCAATAAACCTTAACAACATGGATTCCATTCTTTTTGAACTGTACCTTTGATCTTAAATAGTTTTCATATGGTCAATATTTGGGCTTCTATGTGTTTTGCTTTATGCACTAACGTCAGCACACATGAACATATGTGGATATATTTTAAAGACTATTTTATATTTTCAGTGAACACATGTCTATACAGATTATCCTTATAGTGGTTCTAAGTGTAAATAGCTTATAAATAGCTCTTACATAAAGTGGAACTACTATTTAATTTTTTTAATATGCTGCATTGCACAGCTTTCACTGCAATACCCAAGGTCCAGCACTGCTCATCTTCCAGGTAGAAGGTTATCCAGTTTATCCAGACCACTCTCTGTGGGTCCAATCTGTCATGGACACACCCTCTGGGGTGTGTCATTATGCAGTCTCGCCTCACAGTACCCATGGACTAAGCGATGCTCACATATTATTACATGTGCACTGCTCAGTTGGGATTGAGGGGCTGCCCACCGCTGACAAGGAAGAAGAGGAGGGAGCAATGATATCATTAGACCAGCGTGAAGGAGAGGAGGACCGAGACAGGGACAATAGGGGGGCTTATAGATAAGTCAGTCCCTCAACCCTCTGCCGTATTCCCATATACCCAATTTTTCAATAATATCAGAGCTATAGCCCTTAGGCATAGTTTGGCTAAAATTGCCCAACACCAGGACAGTGCATAAAAGTGACCTGGTAGAATTGGAATGTGGAAATAAACAAGGCAGGAGTTTTTGTGAGCAAATTGAAGAAGGAAAAGGCTTAGACACAAGAAGAGAAATAAAAGTGTACTGTCCCAGGGACACGTCAAAATGATTGACTATCTGCAGGGCGGTAGTTTAACGTATTCAGGAATAATAGTCTAAACCAGTGGTTCTCAACTCGTGGGTCGCGACCCAAAAGTGGGTAGCGACACCCTCTGCAGTGGGTCGATAATGTTTCAGAAATGAAATCATTTTTGGGTCACGCCTTAATGACCAAGGAAACATGTGGGTCCCGAGGTTACACAGGTTGAGAACCACTGGTCTAAACTATGTAGACACAATCAAGAAAAAAGTGTGGTTTCTACAATAACAGATTACAGTGTAGTATATCAAATACACTTCTGATTTTTTTTTTTAAGTGCCAAAAAAAGATGCAGCCTGAGTGTACCCAAGGATTATAGCCTAGGAGTCGTTCTGCAGAAAAGTCCTCACAGCCAAAACCATTCCTGTTTCTGGCCCTGTATCTTGGGTCTTGGCCAAATTAGCCCACATATATTAAGAAAACAAGCACAGGCCTAAATGTAGAGACAAAAGGCAGTAAGAGCATCATCAAATGTTGAGATAGAAGGCACAGAGAGTTATCTTCCCAGAAAATTAGAGATTTAGCTGTTTTTGGATTTGAAGGGGCCAATTGGTTTTTTGGCAAAGGGAAGAAGGGGAAGGAAGAGAGGTGGCAGGAGGCAGAAATGCTTGCAGCAGCTGTAGCAACAGCAAGAATAACAGGAAAGTGTTTGGTCTTAGTTTAATGTATGTATCAAATAATTGTATTGATTTCATAAGTAACATCTCTATGGGTGTTTGGTAGTCCTCTGTGACTGGTTTGTTTTTTAAAGGTCAGCTTCTCAGTCACAAATCCCTAACCCCCCCCTGTCCTAAGGACCCAGTCACACCGTATTCAGCACACTCTGATGCGTTTCACACCTGGAACGCACTAGATTGCATAGGTCAAGCCGGGCAGTGTTCTGGGGCGGAAGGGGGCGTGTTGTTGCCTTTCATGTCAATGGCACTGCAGACACGCTCACAGTGCGATCGCCCACACCAGAATGTGAGGTACAGGATTGCCCTCCGTTCCAGTGCAGTTCGATCTGAAATAATGCTGCATGCACTATCTTTTCAGATTGCACTGCACTGGAACAGAGGGCATTCCTGTACCTTGTGTTCCGATGTAGGCAATCACACTGTGGGCAGGGGGCGTGTCTGTGGTGCTACTGACAGAAATCGCACCTATATGCACCATCTCCCCCCCCCCCCCCCCCCCCACACCCCCCCCCGCACTCCTCGCACACCT
>NW_017306475.1:1122931-1162900 GCF_000935625.1 Nanorana parkeri | reverse complement strand
CCTTAATCCACCCCCCCCCCCCCCCCCCCCAGAACACTGCCCGCCTTGATCTATGCAATCCAGTGCATTCCAGACGTGAACCGCACCAGAACGCACTGGATATGATGCGACTGGGCCCTAAAGGCCTGCTCTGACATGACACGTACGCCAGGAGAGGCTAGTATCTGGATCGCATATTGAGCCACCTCCAGTCTGGTACATCTCTACTCCTGTGGGTGATGGCAGATGGGAAATTGTTAATGTGGGACTGTCCAGGTCCTAATCTTCAGGAAGGGGGATGTTTTGTTGCCAGTATGCAAAAACCTGACATGGGAAGGTTATTGCTGGAGATTACTGGAGATTGTGGAGAGGGCTTTGGCGAATGTTGTCATGAGTGTCCACATTTAATTCCACGTGGAATTATTACCTGTGGTTTGGGAGAGATGAATGCCCCTGGTCTCTGATGTGAAGGAGGGCTTCTGATGTGAAAGGGGGACTATAATTTTAGGGAGGGGCTGATATGAAGGGGGGACTTTGATTTATAGTGGGATCCTTATGTTGAGGAAGTGGGGACTATGATGTGAAAGGGAGCTTTTGGTGTCAAATGGGGGCATCTGGTGTAAATGGGGGGAATTCTGATGTGAATGGAGGCACTCTGATGTGAAATAAAGACTTCTGATTTCAAATGGGGCTTCTGATGTGAAAGGGGGGGCTTTGATGTAAATGAGGGGGCTCTGATGTGTAGGGGGATTCTGCTTACCTCTCTCTCTACCTCCCTCCTTTTCACTTTTTCCATCCATTTCTCTCTTGTAAGACTGTTAATTGTGGCACAGTAAATAGGGTTTGTTTGCGGATACAATGGTTGTGGCATGATAAAAAAAAATGTGAATGAAAGTAAATGCCAAGTTTCTCATTTTAGCTAAAAGGGTAGGTTGAGTTTATGTTTTTACAGTGATAAATAGTAGTACAATTGTATTATTTTATTTTTCTAAGGTTATCTCTAAAAAAGTGTGCTGCACCATGGTGATCTGTGATGCTTTGTTGTTCAAGTAAAAATCCACCTCTCCAGGGCCAGGGTTGCATCCCCATGATCTATATTATAGTATATGATGTTTCACGTCCAATAACAACAACAAAAAAAGTAAATCACAATTATTTTGCATGAAATGTTAAGGATTCTAGAACTAGACTGGTCCACTTGATCAGCTTTGCCATGAAGAGAGAGAATCAGGATTTTGATAAGGAAAGACTGCTATTCTGCTTATTAAAATTCAATGCTTGTTTATTTTGTGATTTTAATAAAGTCTGTAACCTCACAGGTCAACGTCCATTTACATTTATCAGCTACGAGAAAAGTGCAGGCATGAGCAATAACATTAAGAACCACGAAATGTCTTAGCTATGTTATTTACACTGCAATGCAGAATGAGACCTATGATTTGATCACATTTAAGACCAATTTAAAAAAACTACTTAAATCAAATAGTGAACTATTAATGCATCTCAGCACACTGTCAATAAAATCAGAAATTTGACTAAATTTATTTTAATCTGAGTTTTTTTGTTATCCACATCACACTCAGAGCACCTCACAGGGTCAGTAGGAGCCTGTACTGTGCAACTCACTCTCTCTGCATAACCAATCACATTCAAATTTCCAAGGAAGGTTTAAATCTGATCGGTGACTGTATCAGACATCCTGGTCCTGATATGTTTTCAATTCGGCTTTCTGTGCGTGAGAGGCAGGAAGATATAGATGCAGTCCTTTGGCCTCTTTAAAAAAAAAACCTTCCACCGTGAAAGATGAAGCTTCCCTATACCCCAATATGCTCTTTCACTTACTGTCATTTTTTTAAGTATAATTTTAGGATCACTGTTAATGGCACTTATCTATAGCTATATATTAAATAACATGAAACTTAATATTCAGGACCTACCGTACAGCTGGAGTTTTTTTTCTGTGCATTTGATTTCTGGTGTATTATTATGTTGCAATCCATTTATTTGTTTTGATTCAAATATGTCACGTACCCCCTAATCCTCTATGTTACGGATCTCAGCTGCGGAACAACCAGGACAGACCTTACCGGCTTTATACAGAGGAAACGGCTATTCAGGCTTAAACCCCTGGCGTCACTCTCAGACTGTACTGAGAGTTAGGGGTATCAGCATCATCTGCCGTGTTCCTCAATTGAAAGTAGGGTAATGGTGGTCTATTACTTCATAGGCCACAGTGAACGTTCAAATGGTTCAGCTTGACCAAAGGGGAGTGCAAAATATAGGGACTTTTAGTATGGTGCAGAGGCTGGTAATTACAGTAACCCCCTGGGGAAGGCAAGCTCTCAGGAATACAATCCCTGATTACCAGTGCTATATCCAGACAGAGTAAAGGTGCCCATACACTCAGTGGCGGAACTACCGCCGGTGCAGGCCCAGCACAGTCCCAGCGCCGGATCGGTACCCAGCGGCCAGCGGGCCCCCCATCTCTGCGCCGAGAGTGTCGGATCATCCGTTCATCTGCCGCCAAAAGATATCGGGCGGAAATGGCACTTTTGGCTAAATGCCAAAAGTGCAATTTTTCTGATGATACAGCAGCGCATCCGTGCTTTCTTTCCAGCGCCTGTCCCTGGTTACCAGGTAACCAGGGACGCTGTCATTACACACTGAGAACCCGGCTGGGCCGCTATGATATCACAGCGGCCTCTCCGTGTTCTCAGTGTGTAATGACAGATGGCCAGGAACGCCATCTGTCATTACTCTCCTGGCTGCTCTGGGAGTTTAATACGGCTCCTGGCCGCCCGGGAGAGAAACACTTTCCCTTGGAAAGGTTTACTCTGCTCGATCGATCAGAGTAAACCTTTCCTTGTGATGTTTTTTTTTTTTTTGACATGGGGCCGCTGGCCGCCCTCAGTCAGAAAAAGAAAAAAAATACACCATAGGAATGCATAGCTAGATTCCTATTGGCTATTTCCCTTTGCAATAGCCAATAGCAAACTAGCTATTGCACTCGCCCACTGCTACTGTCAATCAGCAGAGGGGGACCTGCTGTTCTCCATCAGGTCCCCCTCTGGTGATTGTTTTTAAAAAAAATTGTTTTTTATTTTGATGGCAGCAGAACCGCCCGGCCAATAGAAAACAGTTGGGCGGAGCTAGCTGTCACTGCTAGCTCCGCCAAATCATTTTCTATTTTATTTTTTTAACTGTTTTTCTATTCCTCTGTGTCCCTCTGTGGTACCGTTCAGAACAGCCAAGTAGAATGCCGCTGTGAGAATCTTTGAGAATAGGACGAACAGCAACGAGTAGCCTGCCGGAGGTTCGGCTCAGCCGATCCAGATGTTGGATCCGATACACGGCTGAAATCAGCTGTACAAGCCTGAAGTGAATAGCCGAACAGCTTCACTTCGGGACGGCCGGCCGGCCGGCCGGCCGGCGGCAACTTAGTCAATAGACCCCTTAGAATTTTGAGCTTGGCTATGAATAAATAATTACTGAAACAAATACTTGGGGAAGGGAAGGTTTGGTGAGAAGAAAAAATGTTCTGAAGGAGGGTCCCCTATATTTAACTTTAGACAAAATTATAGTTTTTCCCCAGAAAAGGGGATCCCACCATTCCTACAAGTAGTGCAAAAAGTATTTATAAAAATATATATTTATTGGTTATAGAAATACTAAAAATTTGTTATACACAGCATAACATGTCCTGGGTTTTAGGATTTTTGCACTACTTGTAGGAATGGTGGGATCCCCTTTTCTGGGGAAAAACTATAATTTTGAATAAATAATTACCTATAGTTAGCTGTGTGGGGAGTTTCTGCGCTCTTCTTAATTGATTCAAAATTGCTGCTTGAATAGTAAGCTAAACAAGTGCCTATTTCTCTTATTGGAAACTGTATTTGCATCTAATTTCCTGGAGAAATCAAGAGGCATCTCCCACCTGTCACTGCTACAAAATGAGACCTTAGTGAGGGGAACAGATAGGTGCCTAGTTCTCTATACTAATTTCACAAGCAAACCCTTGATACTTTAAGAGCACTGGGGCACAATGGAATATGTCGATTTTTTTTTAATTCAAACTAAATGCTTGATGACTCCAGCTTATATGAAGAACCTCCTAATTAGCTCTACACTAGAACAGTTAAATCATCTCCTAAAACCGGCTGTTTGTCCTATTTTCAGTGCAAACATAGAAATCTATGATGAATTTTGTTAAAATAATTGCAATCTTTTCCTACACGATGCTAGAGTTTCACTTTCTATTTAATGTATGTGAATCTATTTAGATTAAATGCATGGTGTTTGTTGAGGGTGTTTATTATGCGGGAAACCATGCTTAGCCCTCTGTCCAATCTATATTATAATGTAATTGCACACTTCATTTCCTGCCCCCTGTCTTACCAAGAAGCATGTCCCGGTGGAATTTAAAATCACTCTGATGAACAACTAGCAAGCAGTGTTTGACAGCTTCTTGTCACTGCACCCTTGATATATTAGAGGTCTTATCCTTGACAACAATATTACAATAATGGTTCTTAAATTTGACAGTTACATCACCTTGCCACACAATAGAGACGTTCTGGATCACTAATGATGTGCAAAGAAATATCATTCTGACACTTTGTTTATTTACCATATTTTGCCAACACAACAGAAAAATTGGTGGAAAAGGCAAACATCTAATGTAATCCAGTGCAGGACTATAATTAAGTTTAAAGCAGGTTGCAAATAACTAGGTGTCATGGAATATAGTGTACTGCAATTTTTGATTTGGAATGACCACAGATGGTGATATAAAAAAGAGCTTAGTTGATTGCATACCCATTGTGGTAATTAACTAAAGTCAAGTGAGGTGAACCTATTCTTGCTTCAGAGATATAATCATCTGCAGGATTGGATATTTAATATGAATACAGATTTGCTTCAGAACACATAAGTAGATCATAGATATTTGCATTCGGATTTGGACGAACTTGCAAATCAACTAAATTTTGATAATTTGGCGCTTCATCTGAATCCGAATTAGCGAATTACTATATGCCCGAATATATGAAAAACATTTGTGGGCATATAATAATTTGTTTGCAGAACGCAATGCGGCCACATCAGCCACCGGTGCGCTCTGCACATGCACACCGCATGCGCAGAACACGGCAGTGGCCGATATGGCCGCCATGAGTTTTGCGCTTTTAGTTTGCGTTTTTTGGAATCAGGGGTTCGAATCCGAAAGAGCATAATTATTCATTTTGTCAAACTAAGTGAATTAACCAGAGCAATTTCTTACATTTGCACATACATGATAAAATCTGAATTTTTGGCTAGAAAACAGCTTCAGACCCCCAAACAATGATATAGTTTCTGAAAGCAGAGGGCCTGTAGACTAAAAAGATGCTAGTTGCAATTTTGTTTTGTTGCAAGGTATTTTCGCAAATGTTTATGAAACAAGTATTTTTAGGATAAAATACAATAAAATTAAATTTAGTGCACAGAAACAGAATATAATACCCAATTTTTTGGTAAAATATAAAAGACGGGATCACGCCAGGTAAATAGATACCAAACATGTCAAGCCTTAAAATTGCGTGCGTCTTTGAAACTGCAAAAAGCTGCAATATCCAATATTTTCCATAGGCGACGCTTTCAATGCTTTTACGGCTCATCAGTTTAGTGTTAACGATGATTGATGGTAAGATGATAATCTTGTGAAAACATTTTGAAATAAAGATTACATTAAAAAAAAACTGTGATTGATGGGCCTAGAATTATTGCTCTCACTGCGACGCTCGCGACGATATGTGTGATGCAATTTTCATTTTTGCAAGTAGGCACATCTGACGCGTGTTTGCATTGTATGTGTGTGCACATGGGTGGCGGGGGACTTAAAACATTTTTTTTCGCATTTTTTATGTTTTTTATGTTATGTTATTTTTTTTTTTTTTTTACATTTAGCTTTATTGCTGTCGCATAGGGGGCTGACAAGCCTCCTATGTCATAGCAAATATTATGTGATAGTGTCCTCTTTATGAAGATATCAGGAGTCTGGAAGACCCCTAATGTCACCTAGGGACCCCAAAGAAGCTGATGAAGCAGAGATCTTCAGGCTCTATTACCTGGAGAATGTAACCAGTGACACCAGAAGTGATGTAATGCACATCACTTGCGGGTCCAGTGATCAGAGGAGAGATCAGCGGCTGGGAGCCTGCTGATCTCACTCCGATCTTTCAGGGGAGACCCACCGTGTCGCTTCTGGGTTCACATGGGAGACAGTGGAGCCCGGGAAGCCGACGGCGGCACCAGCGGTGGCGGAGGGGAGCTGGAGGGGGACACGGCACCGCACCGTACAAGCGATCCAGCACCTGTACAGATGCCGGAACGCTTGTATTTAAACAGCAATTGCCAGCTGTTTAAAACGGTATCAAGAACACAGCTGCAGCAGCCGTGTTCTTGGTATAACCACTTCCATTGGATGACGTACATTTACGTGACCCCGCTGGAAGTGGTTAAAATGTTTTTTTAAATATATTTTTATATATGTATATATATATATTACAGTATATATATATATATATTTATTTATTTTTCTTTTTTTTCATCTGAAACAAATTTTTATGCTGTGCACATGTCTAATAAATCACTCTTATTGCATTTGCTCATTCAACTTACACTTGACCTGCACTTCCACTGGGCAAGGCACAAACAAACTACTCACAGACTATGGTAAGCAATGGAAAGTTAACTCTGTATAACCGAACAGAGAACGCAAGGGAACCTTCGTTCATCCTGTACAATTAAAGAATATGTAAGCCCAACAATAAACAAAAAGGTGTTTTTGTTTACCTTATATTAGCTGTTGAGAGGGTATTCTTACTCACATGCAGTCTTATGTTTTACTGTTTCAACCTGGTAATCCTGTCAGTATCAGTCAATCTTGACACGTCCTTTCCCTAGGAGGACACACTGCACCTCACCTATTCTCTGGACTAAGGACCACCCACTGATGATATGCAAACTGACCGCATCACAGTTTCTAGCTCTGCACCTGTGGCTTATACATGAAGTGAGAATAGAACAAGCATCATAAAAATAAAGTATACAAAAGAAAACATAGATCACTAAAAATCTATTCCTTTTTGAGCTTTTGTTATACTGTACACTTTACATAGTTACATAGTTGTTAAGGTTGAATAAAGTCACAGGTCCATCCAGTTCAACCCGTATGTGTGTGTGTATGTGTTTGTCTTTGTATGATTCACTAAAAATTGCCATGCCCTGTTCCCTGAGGGTAAACCAAGAGTAAACCGGATCCAAAATCTTGAAGTTTTTTTTTTAATGTGTCTATATTAACTGATAGTGCTGCCTGGGGAAGGCAGTTTTACTCCTCTAACAGTAAAGAATTCCCATAGTAGTTTTAGATTAAGACTCTTTTCCTTCAGTCTCAGGTTGTGGCCTCTTTTTGTGGTCTTTTTTAGGGACCTTCCAGTACACAGATTGTTACCGATTCTACAATTTCAACACCATTCAACAATTTGTACATGGAAATCATATCCCTTCGTAAACATCTCTTCTCCAGAGTGAATACGTGCAATTCCTGTAATCTTTCCTCATAGCTCAGGTCCTCAAGCTAGGTAGTGATTTGTTGTGATTGTGTTCATTCCATACAAGGTCACTTGTTGCTTCACATGCATGTGTATTGCATAATGATTTAGGTTTGTGCAGGGCTGGATTTACTATTAGGTTTTTAGGCCTGTGTTTATAGGTGGCAGAGACAAAGAGGTGGTCTTTCTCTATATAGTTAGCACTGTAGTAATCTAGTCATCCTATATTAACAAATGTGTACAGTATTCTAAGATATAGAGGACCACAAAATGTTCTTTGTTTAAAAGGAGATCCTAGTAGAAGGTTCATGTGTGCCAAAGACTGATCCAGTGATGGAAACCTGACCATAGATGTGTTGGGTAACAGTCAACAGCAACCATTCATAATGTTCCACTGTGTTTTCAAGTAACTTTTTTTATTGGCAAATGCAATACCAGTTCCATATCTTTGTTCCACAGTGTATGTGACCAAAGCAACCACAAAACATAATTCAAACTCTGATGAAAAAATGGACAATGGGCTGACACTGTTTGCATTCGAACAGGCCATTTGTCATCTCTTTCAAGCAATTCATCTGCTGTGAAAAACTGTTTATTGGATCCCGGACCTCTAACCATTGTGTCAATTTGGAGAAGCATGATATAGCTGTCAATGGGAAGGATCAGCATTGCCTGCAAATCCAGCACAACTACCATAAAAAAAAGATGGGCAAAAACAATAAATTGCTCAGATTGTTGGCTTTCAAAGATCAGATGGTTTGCATACTGGACTCCTTTCATCTTTAAAAATGGAGTTAAAAAAATCAGCAGGTTATAGTTTCAAACCTAAACAGCTCAGCCAGTACTATAAATATGTTGCTACTTAGATCTGAACTCTTTTAAACACACTCATGCATAAAAGGGTTATCGTTTTAAGCACATAAATGAAACATGTTATGAGACTTTATTCATGTGTGAACCACAATACACAAAGTCCACAGACCCATCTGTGCAAAGCTCCACCCTTATCTATGTGATAAGGCTAGCACAGATAGCTGCACTGCTGCTTGAAACATTAAGATAAAGTATACAAACCTTTGTTTCTTCACAGAGAAATCAGAATGGTCCCTGTCACAGACACAAGGTATAAGGCTTTGACATTCTTACCTTCAAAAGCACACCAGACCATAAATGGATTCACAATTAACACATTCTTTTCTTTATCTAATTGAGTCCTGAGATATAGAACTTCTGGAGCTGCCAAAACAAATGGGATCTTTGGAAAGTCATTGGATGTCATTTGGAAACATATGCCTTTCTTGCAGGAATGCACCACATGAACCCTACAGAGTGACACAAGCTTCCCTTATGCATGGCAACTCTATACTTCTCCACCCTTTGTACTTCCATGTTCTGCATCCCAACCCTTACCTCCACCTCAGGAACCTGTGACTGTTTCTTGTGCCCCCCCCCCCTACACCTTGCTGCTGCATATACTTAAAGTGACATTAAAGTCCATTTGTTTCCCCTCCCCCAATGTTAATGTTAGCACTTACCTTAAATTATGTCTCCTAATCCGATCTTCTTCTTCTTTCCTGATGTTTTCATCTGTCCCTCCAGCGGTGCGGCGGCTCTCTGATCCAGCGCTGACTCGTTTGTGCTTGCTGGCACTTTCTGTCCCACGGTGTCTGCATGCGGGTGCACGCGTCCATAGACTTACCTTGCGTCTCTCCTCGTCTCTCGGCCGAAAATCCGAACTGTGCATGCGCCCGCCCCAAGATACTTTGCTTCTGCTTTTCGGACAGGAGCGCGCGGCGAAGACGGGATAAGTTTAAACCGCTGTTGAAGCGTTTGTTTTTAAAAAAAAAAACTTTTTGCATATATCTACTACTTGCTAGCAGTAGATATATGCAAAAAAATAGAGGCTTTAGAAACCCTTTAAGCAAAGAGGACCTGTAACTTTGTCACAAATGTTGAAGAAAGCAGCCTGCTAATTAACCAGTTTTGCATATTGGCCTAAAAGTGCTTTGGTGAGATAATTTGATATTCATATGTTTATTCTTAACGCTTGGCTCTGTCTCTGAAATACCAAATAATGCCACTTTCCCTCAGTTTCCTAGCAAGTAGTATATTTGGTATACCTATCCTAACATATTCTTCAGTCTACTCTTTTACTTCCACCTGAAGATAAAAACAATTGTCCTGACAGTGGCTTTAGTTTTCCTTTGTATGAAAAATTAAAACATATTCGTGTAATTGTGCAAATAGTTTTAAAATGAAACCCCCTTTTTTTTTGACAGCCAATCTTTGATAAAGGTGATTTTTTGGATATACTGCAAATGCACAATATTCTTCATCAAACAGTTCTGATTTAAAGATCTTTAGTTACGTCCCCCGAGCAAAATATTTGGTTTCTCGATAGTCCCTTGTACAGGACGCCAGGAATGGGTCCTGGATGGACGGTATATCCCTCCCTTGTTTAGGTGGTGGTCCTGTTAAGGTCATCTTGTATTCAGAGCCTCCATCCCTGACTACAGCCAGTTCTGGTAATGAAAGGGTTAAACCACCAGCCAGAGGGTGTGTTAAAAAGGAACAGGAAGCCAGTCAGTCTGGCTGTGTGGAGTGTTTGGAACAGGACACATGGATATGTGTGTTAAGTTGTGGAATACAGTCTGCCGAGACACTGCTGGGGCACCTGCGACCATAATGGAACTCTCTGTGAGCAGGCTGGGACTCTAACCCTGAGGCTGGGACTCTAACCCTCAGGTGGAACTTAGTATACAGGCGCTGAGCCAAATCTTGTGTTTGCTGAATATAAGTCATTTACTTTGACTGTTTGTGGAAATGAATAAAAGTTTATTTTCTGATGCGGCTGGCTATGGGTCATATCCGCACTGAAGATTACACCCTCTTAATATTTTGCAGCTGATACCTGGAATCACTGTCATTCTTGGCTGAGCTGCCACCTAGCCAGATTCAGTTTCCCACACTAGAATATCAATGTCCCATTGGAAGATGCAATGCTAAGATCAGCATATAGAAAAAAGGTAACTGAAGCATAACTACCACTTTCGCTAAGAAGCAAAAGCTTGCACTTGTCCAGCAAGGAGAGATACCTTATTTCTCAGGATAACTTGCATTTCAAACATTTAGAAGTTCATTATGTTTAATTAAAATATCAATACTAAAAATACAATTGTTGGCCTCCTCTAGAAGTTTTAGTTGCCTGGCAGTTGCTTATTCCATGGATTCAATACTTTTTTCAGTCACTGACCCAGAGCAAGTAATCAAATCAAGAGTTCTGACATTATTCTGACTTTAGTTTCTGCAAACATGTTCTGGTTCAGTGAACAAAATATTGAAGTCAGCGACAGCCAGGCAACCTGAAATTACAGAAGAAGGTCATCAATATAAGTTCCCATATTTCCACTTGACAGGTTTCCTATAGAGGAGTTTTTCATGTTTATCCAGAACATGGAAACGCTTTTCACATCCCCTCCCGTGCCCCTGCTTGGCACTACCTCCAAAAAAGTGTTCTTAGACATTAAAGTTCATTTCCACCTTTGTAAGTGATTGGCATTTATTGTTGTAATGAAGAGGTGCAGTGATGATGTATACACGTGCACATTTTCATGACTCACATTGCAGGCTTTCTTCATTTTATATGAACTTTGTATTAGGACTGAATCCTACAAATTCAAAATTTTCTCCGCTGGAAACTCAGACACCGGGTCAGATGTAATGCAGGCTTTAAACAGCTCTCCCCCTCTCTGTTATTGATTGTAATTTTTTAATTTGTAATATACACACAGTGTTCTAAAAGCACAAGGTGACCATTTCCATGAGGACATAAGGAGGAAAGCTAAAAAAAAATTAATGTAAGTTTATGTGTTTAAATACAGCAACTGCATATGCCTGCTTCATGTTCACTCTGTGTATATTGCTGGCACATATTTTGTTTTTAAATACCTCTGCATACGTGGAAATTGGCTCTAAAGAGACACTGTTACCCAGTCCATGCAGGTCACAGTGGCAGGGTCTTTGAAAAGCCCCCCAAATACTCACTTTAAAAGTGTTCCCTTACAGCTCCTTCCTCTTCTACAGTAAGCACTGAAATGACTGGTGTTGGAAGCCTGGGGTGGGAGAGTTGACATTACTCCTGAGTCACAAATGCTCCTAGGAGGAAGAAGAGGAGTGATGGTAACTTGCGTATAATGAGGTTGAGAAGGAGGCTCTTTGTAGGCACACTGTTACTTTGCTCAGCATTGTCAAGATGACAGGTTACTTTATGCATTTCTGAGACAGAGCTTCCATTTCCTTCTCAAAACTGGAAAACTCTCTCTCTCTCTCTCTCTCTCTTCTAATAAATAATCTTATTCTCTAATTCTCTCCTTCTCCAGCTTCTCCAGAGAAGTGTAGTTTATAGATCATTTGCAACATTTGTAAGTAATTCAGATATATTTTTACACAAGTGATATCTTTTATACCTAACCTTCTTTGGCCGGGTTTGCAGCAAGCTTTAATAGATGATGATTCAACATTCTTGTATTTCTTTTTCTAAGAACTTTTAACCAGCCCATTGCATAAACCAAATTCTCCCAGGTCCATATCGTGTTACAATTTTATAGCGATGCCTGCAGTGAATCAAAAGCATAAATATATTCCATTTTATTCTAAATATTTTCTAGATGTCAAACAAAGTCCATTCACGACATGTGTTTTGCATATGGAAATGAGAGCGCAGTATTGTTCAGCAGTGACATCCTGCAGAAGAGAAGGGAAGTTAAGAGAGAACTTGCCTCTGCTCTTATTGCACACAGATGACTTCTGGCCATTCATCAGCATACACACAAAATACCAGGGATGAGATCAAACAATTGGAGCTCAATTTTCTGCCCCATCTGTTCAAGGGATTTGGGATTTGCATCTTACTCTAATTTACGCATTTCCATGTCTTTTGTAAAATCCCTGTGTATGTTCGGTGGAATATAATTTGTAAGGGTGTGAAGTACCACATTAGAGCGTACAGAAAAGGAAAAAGGCAAAGCTTTTATGAGAGACATGTAAAACCAATTCTTCTTCATTGATGCTGGGGTTATTTAATCAGGCAAACGTCGATGTGCAAAGTGCAGCAGCCCACTATCAGCACTCACAATTTATCTCTCTCTGGTATGACTCTTAAGAAGTTGATTTACTAAAGGCAAATAGGCTGTTCACTTTGCAGGGGAATTTTCACTTTGCAAGGGAAATTTCCCTGTAGCTTAGTGAATGAGATGAAACTCTGCTGACTTCCATCATCAAATCATGTGCAAACAAAAATACTGTCTTTTTTATTTTCCTTGTCTGTGATTGGGTAAAGTGAAATTTAACCTCATTCAATGAGTTAAGAGGAAACTTCCCCTACAAAGTGCAAATTTTAATTGTAAAGTAAACAGCCTATTTGCCTTTAGTTTACTCTATGTAACTAGAGGTCTGACTGCTTTACTGCACTTTGGAAGTCATTATTTCTTATTGCACTGCTAAAACTTTTTCAGATTAGGTAGAGTAGGCAATGGTTAGAACCCCTGGCAGTTAATTTGTCAGATTGTTAAAGCAGATCTTTACCCCCTTTGGCTAAAACTCACATACGCATGCAGCTGATTAAGGAGATTTCCCTTTACTTCTTGTCCCAAAGATGCAAGAGGAAGTGAGAGCAAATGTCTACAAAGTGAAGAAATTACTCTCTTAGACAGTTGTCACCAGAACAGGTGTCCTATTGAAAGATTTCTGTGAAAATTCTAAAATGTGGGATTTTCCATCATTTTTTGTCCCAGTTACAATGAATACTAGGACAAAAAGAAGAGTGAAGCTTCTGAGCTGGAACAGAGACAGTGATAAACCGGGGTTCTAATCCTTCCCTATTGTAACTAAAACTAAAAAAAGTCTGTACATACACTTTAAAAAGGTCACTCCAACCAAAGTCGCCAGGTTAAATCGTCCACCAGATTCTTAAATCTCTTAGATAGTTACCTATTATTTTCATGGCAATTACAAGAGGTTACATTTGCCCCCCTTTTATAATGTCACATTAAAAAGATTGCAACAGGAGGACCGAGTCTCCTCTTGCTAAAGAAGAGTAGTGAGGAGTACAGAGATGAAAACACCATCTAGGTCAAGTATCTGGACATAGCCAATTATTGGTATTGGGTACATGCGCCCTTTAAATAAGCTTTACTGAATAGATTTCCATAATGAAGAGCTAAGTGGTTGCCGCATATTGTACCAGGGTCAGTTGTATGTTCTCTTTATTTACTGTGTTGCAAAGCAGGACAGATGTTCACATACTTTGCATTATATAAATGAGGTATGTGTGGCTGAATGGATGGCATGCATCAGCTACCCATTGTGGTATGCCTAAGGACTAAATAACTTGCTTGTAAAGTGTAATTTATATGATAAAGAGGCTGACATGTTGCTGTTGATAAGGTTCATATCCAGGACAGCTGGTCTGTGAGGATAAGGGTAGTGAAAAGGAAATGGCAGTGCAAGGTCTTGTATTATGACGAACAATAATTGACTTGTTTGCATACCTTAATCTGACTTTCACACTGGATTGAGCTGTTACAGCATTATGCTTTTCACTCATTTTATTTTGCGGAGGAGTAAAAAATGTTCAGGGATAGCCAGCAGACATAATTATGGATTAGTGGCCGAGAGACCTTAATATACTCAGCCAGGAAGGTTCATTGTAAACAGCTAGGCACAAAAAGCAAGCATTTATCCTTTTATTTCTCTAACCCAATAATAATGCAATAAAACTTACAGTCAATTATTTCCAGCATCTAGCTAGAGATAGGGCTTATGTATTTGTCTTAATACGGCTTAGTGTTTCAGTCATCAAATGGTAATACAAGCTCAATGATACAAACATTATGGATGCAACATGAATATAATGTATTGATAATAGAGATCTGTGACGTCATTCCTCAAATAGAAATTCAGAGCTTTACATTTAGATAGATAGATAGATAGATAGATAGATAGATAGATAGATAGATAGATAGATAGATAGATAGATAGATATTCCTTTTCTAAGAAAAATTCCTGATTAATTTCCTGTCCCCAGCTTCTTCTTCTGTCAAACACTGCTGGTCCTCTTTTAGTCAGAATGACAGTTAACATCATTTAACCCATTTTCGTGTAAGCCCAGTCTGTCATTGACACACCTCCAGAAGAAAGAACCACCGCCACTAAGGAAAAACAGGAAGACCTTCTAGAAGACTGCAGAAAAGAAGGTAAGTTGTTTTGTTTTTTTCATCAAAAGATTTGAGGATCCTTTGTGAAAGTGGGGGTGCAGTGTGTTTACATACATGTGGATGGAGTTCCGCTTTAAGATTTCTCACCAAGAAAGACAGACAGTGACAAATCTGCCCACTATAACTGGAGTTAGACCGATCACAATCTTTTCTTTGCCTTGGCACATGACTTTAATTGCTTTGTTTCCTCATAAAAATAAATCATTGATGAATGGTCATACAAGGATTTTCCAACATGCCAGGAAATATCTGCAAGCTCTCAAATCTGCTGCAACGATTTCTATATTCTGGTCCTGTGTGGCCCTCTATCCACCTTAGTCAAGGCTGTGCCCCAACAAAATTTTGGACACTCAGTAAAGAAGTTTGTTTTGTCAATGTAGCTCCTTTTCAAGTCCTGCCTGTGCCTCTCTTTTTGGATGCATATTTGATATCACTTTTGCACCCAGACATGTATTAGGGTAAGTATTAAAGTTACTGTGTAGAGGGTCACCTCTCTTTCTCTCGCTATATATATAAAAATATATACATATATATTTTTTTCCCTATCAAGAATGTACTAAAATAAAAGCATGGCATAGTGAAAACTGCGTGTATTTATGATCAGTACATCTAATTATATAGGCAGCTGAAGTTATATGTAAATTCCCCATTTATGTGTATTGTCAAGTTTAGCCACAGCCCACTCACACCTCCTTACTGGTCATTTAATATTATAGGTGTTCTAGCTGGCCAATAGGAATACTTGGAGGTAAAGGTGGTGTTATAGATATAACTTCAGCAGTCTGTGTCTCTGGATCTGGTCATTTGCATTTAGCCATGTGATTTCCTGTGATGGAAATGTCTCATTTTGAATTGATTAGAACTGTGATAGATTTACTTTAATGCAAGGAAATAGAGCTCTCTAAGGTCACAAAGGTTCAGAGCTTTTTCCCAACACAATTCATATTTTAAACAGAGTGCAAACAGTTGGGGATACTTTCATTTTAATAAATGTAACTAGACATTGAAAGCAAGTACTGTGTATTAAACAGACAGGCTTTGTTGTATGAGGATGTCATTGGCCCCCCGAGAATTAAAAAAAACTAAAAACCATGTAATGGGAAAACTAGCTTTCCTTTCTTCAGTACATATCCCATGAATGTTTCATGTACTTGTTTGGATAAGTTGTTTCTGGAACATGGCCTGCTCTCTTCCGTAACATACACTCTTCCCTAAGGAGTTAAATCATTCAAAAAGCATTTGTGTGTCTACCTCGATTTTCCTGTGTGAAGAAATAACGATGAGCAGCCAAGTTAATGTTTAGATCTCATGATAATATGGAGGATACTGTCCTAAAGAATGTTTTAAGGGTTGTTCACAAAAGACAGGAAAGATTCTTTAATTGGTTTTAATGCCAATTCTTCCTTGTTTTCTGAGCCATTCACCTGAAAGAAGTGTGCAGTGAGTGATCTGCATATTTATACTCTGTCACGCACTAAGAAAGTATTATTGTGACTAGATCTGTGGTGCCTCCAGCAGTTGTATATTAATGCCGTTGCATTGGTATTATTTAATTGGTATAGTTCATATTTGTTATGCTGCCATCTTATGGTTACTGTGTGTTATACACCCTCTTTCCTGTGTTTCCAAACCTTTGTATGATGTAACACCTCCTTTTCCTCAGTGTTTGATTCATCTTTACACCACATGTGCTCCTGAGGTTACCAAAAAAATATTTGTTTTGACTGTTTCAAATACTTACGATATTTTATTGCCTGCCGGTAACTTGCTGCCCTCAAAGATTTTCGTGGATGAAAAGTATTTGGTGAGTTCAGCAGTCTGATGAAGATTGGCTGCTGTGATTGTATCTGCTATATACAGGCCAAACATAAAGGTCTCAGGAAAGGATAAATCACTATTTCAACAACTGGAGTCAGAATAAGATAAGCATGAAATCCAGGCAGCTAGAATAGGTCATCAACTAAACCCTTCATATTTTTCTGGGTACGTGTCCTTTTAGAGTATGGGATTGCTAATGCTGAGATAATGTTAAAGCTAAACTCTGGGATAAGCAAATATCAAAGCAAAGAGGCATGTGTATTAATCGAATCTTGGTGTGCTCTGTGTATTTCTTCCAGATCTACGCAGGAGCTTCCTGTAAAAAAGACCAGTCACTGCTGCTCGCTGTCCTTCTGCAGGGTGACTGGTCTTGTATCTGCCCCCCTCCTCTAGTTTTCTGCTGGCAGCCTGTAGGGGGTGGGCGTGTTGGGTCCCTCTCAAAGCTCTGCTTTCTGAATAAGATGATGTCACTGCTACCTTTAGACAATAATATGTGAGCTTGCAAAGGTGTTTGGTGCACACAAAGTGGATTCATACAATCTGAGGCTATTGTGGAATATAAATGTAGGGATGTAGTATTTTTCCAAGTGGATAATAATAATATAATTTGATCTGTTGGTGTAAGACTAGTGAGCTTAGCTGTGTGCTGGCTTGTGTTCTCTTAATATGCAGTGACTATTCTCCTGCTGTGTTGAGTGTTCTCCAGCACTCCATATTAAGGATGTTTAACAGCTGGCCAATCAGCAGGCCTGGGTAGCCTGCTGTGCATGCTGGGATAGCTATTAAATATCTCAGGCATATCCTGATACAGGGTCTTTCCTCCTGGGCTTATGCCTTGTGAGGATGCATCTATGACATCTGTCTTGTCCTTAGGCCTTAGGGCCTAGGGATGTGGAAAGCTCTGGGGATTTCCTGTCCTGGGAGGTGTCCCAAAGATACTGGCTGCTATGGAGTCCCACCAGGCCTTGATTTGTCCCCTAAAGGGATGGCAAGTGACAGACTGAGCTGGGAAGCACCACATGAACCTCCCCACTGCTGTCCTGCCTTGATCTCTGAGAATATACAGGAACCTCATTTCCACAAAGAGACACTTATATTGAAAAGTATCCAGCCAAAGAGGAACCCAGAAAGTTAGACTAGGCAAGAAGACCCTATTCTTCTCTATGCACGTGCTATTAAAAGATCATGAAATCTACTCAAAGTGACTGGCATCCATCATTCACGCCAACCAATGACAACAACTTTACCCTGAGAGGAATGCTTCTAGGACATTTATCGCCAAGTAAGTGGGTCTGGGACATTCGGAATGTCACTATTAGGTAACAGAGAAGCCATATTTGCTAAAAGAGGTTACAAATAGTGCTACATATACTGTATTTAAAAGTTTTTTGCCCAGCTTTAATTTAGGCATTGGAACTTTTTATGTGCAAGGCCAGAGGCCTCATGTAGACTCTTTATTTAAGATCTATTTATTTTGATTTGACGAAGAGGATAATTGGGCAGCCCATACGTGAAAATGTCTGACTAAATAACCAAGCATAAGAGGAAAATACAGGAATGATTCCATCAGCATGCTGCTACTTCTTCTCTGTCCAATCGGTTGTCTGGCTGTATTATCCAATTACCACCAAGGTCCAAAAACTGGCTGTGCTATCTATGGGAACTGGCTGAAACAGATAACAAATCTTTTCACAGGCAAGACAGTTTAAATTAGTGTATTTCAGCAGTGTATGTACTTGCATGTCTGGCGTTCCTCTTTAAAATGTTGGTGCTATGCAGCCACTACAGTATATTTGCTAGAGAACTACTAATCCTCTTCATCTTTCCACTGTTCAGATTAGGTGTAGGTTTCCCTGATTTCAATCAGAAATTCTCTAACACACAGATGAAAGGTAACAGCATGACCTACATGGGGAAAAAATGTACAGAGTACTCAAAAGATTAGAATACATTTATCCACATCCTTCCCCATTATAAAAACCTCATATCGAGCAAAACTTGTTATTAGGGGTAATGTCACACAAGCTCTTTTACAATTATGGTATCTTCATACTAAAGTCTGGTAATATTGCCTAATCACATTACAAAACAAATTTGTTTTACTTTATAATTTTTGTTTGGTTTAAATATTTGACCCCATTCCCCGCCACTTACTTTATACCAGCACAGCATTCCTAGCATATGGGCTGGTTTCCTCACTATGTTTAATGTCCCTTAAATATATGATCTTCAAGAAAACCCCTCTCAAAGCATTGCAGGGTAGCAGACTACTTTGTACCACCAATACCCCATGGAGTGGCAAAGGAATAGGGGGTTACCCTTGAGGTCAAAAGACCTTATCTTAACTCTGGGACTCTGCTACTGATAGCTCTTTGTGAAACACCATAGAAGTCCTGGATAATTAAAATGTGAGAGATTCCCATTATTAAAGATATTTATATAGACTGTAAATTTACATGCATTATTCTTCTTCATTCACATCAGTCCCTGTCCTTAAGGAGCTTACAATCTATGGACCCAATCTCATATGCATACATAATAGAGCAAATTTAGAGAGAAGCCAAATAACCTACCAGCATGTCTTTGGCGTTTGGGAGGAAACTGGAGTGCCCAGAGGAAACTCATACAAGCAAAGGGAGAACATGCAAACTTCATGTTGCCTGTGTTGTGGCCAAACCTCAGTTCTGCTAGGCTGAAGTGCGAACCACTAACCCACCGTGCTGTCTATTTAGTTTATCATTTCACACTAGTTAAGAAGCCAATGGAAGGGTTCCTAACCCAAAGTTAACCTAGAGTGGGTTATCTGAAGAAGACTCAGCTTGGGTGGCAAAGCGAAAAGATTCCAGAGGATTATTTTTTTAGTAATTTTATTTAATTAATGCTTAGTCTTTAGTTTACCACTGTTCACTGTTCTTTTAGTAGCCTGCAAAAAATCACGATGCCCTGCACTCACAGCAAGTGTGTTGAATGTCATTGGCTGAACCGAAATCAGAATGCCCTGTATGCACAGGAAGTGCGTTGAATGACACAGCGCCATTAAGCCCAAAAAATTACTCGTGCTGGTTTGCAGAGCATTGAATCTTCGGATTATAGTACCAGAGTGGAGGTGAGCATTACAGTGAAAATGCTATATTTTTATCATTGCTGAGCTACTGACTTAATAAAATAAACTAGAATTGGGCTTTAATAGGGAACTTTGTCATCTGCCTGACTGGTTGTACAGAATGACAAATCTTTTTCTATTAAATTGGTCTCCATGTACTGTATGGATTTCAACTCGTATTTAAAGGGTTCCCTGTAGTTTTGCTTTCAGTCATGTAAATTTTTAGAAGATTCAGTAATTGTATTTTTAAATGGCAGATTATTATATATACAGCTACTCCTCACTTAACAAACTATCTGTTTAACGACCGCTCGGACTTACAACCAGCTCTCCGACCAGTTGGTATTGTACACTGTATGAGAACTTGGGTCAAGCTCATCTCACATCACCTTTTCTAAGTCCATGTTTCGTTCCCGCAGTTGGTCAGTCAGTATTCACTGCTGTACTGTACATTGGTATTTGCGGTATACTAACCTATGTACTGTATATTAAAGCTGATTTCCTCTATTCCTCACTTAGTGACCTATTTGCTTAACGACCTAGTCATAGGAATGGAAATCGTTAGTTAAGTGAGGAGTGTCCGTAATATATACAGTTGTCCTCCATTACATTAATAAGAAAAAAGAAATTACATACATAAATTAAATAATGATTATGCCAGTTACAATGTGTATTTAAAAAAGAAAGCATAATTATGGGGTGCCACATTTGTTCTATTACATAATGTCAAGCTATAAAAATACTTTAATTAACATTCATACATAGTCACAATTACGGTGGAGCTAAAAAAATTATTCTAAGGCAAATTTCCAATTATGGGGCTTTTATTAAAACATGTACAAATACAGTTTATTTAATTGTATTACTAGATACTTTTAAATGAGGACTTATGAATAAATAACGACAAACTTTATACAGAGTAATTTATTTGTCATACAGCCAATGTTACTTATTGTTTTACATGTTGTAATGAAATAAAAAAGCCCCGTAATTTAAATAAATGGTAAGTAAAGATGAGTCAATCAGGTTGGGATGATTCACCAAAACAGTTATTCAATGTGGAACACAATTCTCCCAGGTGAACTTTTGATATTTTGTGAACTGCAAACCGCTTCATTGCCACAATCTGTATATTAATGTTTATCAGCTCCATGCTCCTTGTTGAGGATGTTAAAGTGTATATAACGGCAACACTTTTTTTTTTTTCAAATTTTGGATAAAGAGTTAGCCCTCTATCAAATTATGTTTGCTGTCGGAGTCCCTGCTGGGAAGATTCACCCCACTATTTGTCCTGCTGACCATTGTTACTGAGGCAGAAAGTGAAGGCAAATCCATAAAGGAAAAGTTGCCACCACAGCAAAAGGTAAGGGGCAATCATTCAATGCGGACAAATGTTCTGGCAAAAAAACTATCCAAGGTGGGAATTTACCTCACTCTAGACACATTTCCTCTCATTTATAGTTATATATCCAGGTATAATACTTCTTATGATAAATGATGGAACTCAGCTGCGGAGGTCTCTTAAACACACGGTAATGACAGTCTCTATAAATAAGGTTATCTCGGTAGTAATGTTTGCATCACATCACAAGCAAATTAATTAATTTATACTGAAAGAGCACCTCACTGTTGACATAAATCCAATGTTCACTTCACATAACAGGATTGGAAGCAATATGTAAAGATACAGTTGTAATGTTATCCTCACATCAAAGATGAATGTTTGAAGTCAATAAGTAGTAGTAGTCAGGTGTAATGTTAACTTCACATCACAAGATTTAGCAATAGCTTGACATAGATTGTAGCAGCAGAGGGCGATTATGGTTGTGTGCATATCATCAGCTGTGGCATTGTATACTTGCTGTTATTTACATTAAGGCTGCTATGGTGAATGCTCCAGACTGTGGCTGATTGCTGGCTGTGGAGAAGTGCAGTGAAGTGCAGTGACTGACTTGCAGTCTTGGTGCACCGTGGGTCACAGCCTGCTCGAGTAAGCAGAAGTATTTGGAGGGTTGAGGTAGGAGGCTAATGAGCCTATTCAGAGGCAGGAAGGAGAGCAGGGCTGCTCAGAACTTGTCCAGCGACCACGTCCATTCCAGTAACGCCGGACAAGTGAACTTTCGTGGCTTCAGCCAAGGAGGGGGGCGGAGCGGCATGATGTTAGCGTACAGTGAGCGGAGTCACCCTCCGTGTCCGAGATGCCAGAGAGGTACGTATCCTGGATCTATAACACCAGGTCAGCAAGTTAAGGGAAATCACCCCAGAGGGAAATGACCACACCAGGAGCAAAACATAACATTTTAGGGATTTTATAGAAGATCTTGCTCATTTTTCTCCAGGGGCTGGAATGATAGGCTCATGTGACCCTTAGTCCTGTGTCGGTCGGCACCCACCTCGCTTCACCTCCTCTCTGGCTGTGGCAGTGGTGAATGGATCTGCATTAGATGTGATGACGTCAGCGGAGCTTAGAGCCTGGAGCAACAGTCTAGCAGCCAGGTGGGATCAAGGACTAGGTGAGTATATCTGCTTTAATCTGGCTCCTAGACCAAAATGAGCAGTTTTACCTTGCAGTGCGGCGGTAGTCTCACTGTAGGGGTTATCTTTGTTACTTCCTGGAGTGCTTCTTTAACCCTCCACTACTCTAAAATAAAACAAGTTTTGGCTGTACATGTATTTTAATAAATGGCCTAATGCAGACAGTGTTTTATCTAAAGGCTGTATTATAGGGATCAGAATAGTTCCCAATCATGTGATCCCCTTGACAGCCAATCATAGTAATCACATGTCTTTGTTTATAGACAAGCCAGCTCTAGTACAGAGAGAGAGACACTTTAACGGAAGCAGTTAGCTGGCTGCAGTTATTTACAAAACTATTAATTGTTATGACTTTTATACTTTTTCTATACATAGTCTATTTTGGATTATTTCTGTAGGAACTGTAGTTATTTTCCTGTTGTGTGTATGTGTGTGTGTATATATATATATATATACACTGAGTGGCCAGATTATTATGACCACCCCTTCAGTACTTCGTTTGCTTTGCATAATCCTTTGTTTTAAATATTGGGTGGAATGGAAACTAGTTGCAATCAATGTGGAAGTAAAATTTGACTGCTTTCTGTGAAATTGGCTATGAATATTCTGTTTATTGAAGGATGCTTTTTCCATTTCAGTGCACTTGTAATTAACAATACAACTGATTTCATAACAGATCCATGCAGCTTGTCTGTTACCTTGTGATAAATGGATGGTAGGTTACGAGCCAATGATTCAGCTATTCAATTGGATTTTATTGATCGAAACTCATCAAACTGATACCAGATGGAAGTAGTGTATGTGCACTACTGTGGAACTCTGGAAGCCTTGCACAAAAAAAGGCTAGTAGAGGGCAAAGGGCTAGCCGCCATTATTGACTGTGGTCTCGTTGCACCAAATCCTTTCCCCATTACTGACTTACCATGCTTTGCTCTACAGTAAGGGCTGTCTGTGTGGAGGCAGTCATCATGGTTGAGGAACAGGGCTTTGCTTCCTCATGTCAGAGCTTCCCCCAGTGACTGGTGATCTTATGACTGGTTGTGGTATATTTAAGAAGCAGCAGAAGTGCAGGAAGAACAGACTGAATGGAGCTTTCTCTCTCCAAACCTTGTGAGACTAGAAGTCACAGACAACAGTGCCTCCGATATTGCAGTTATACAGCTATAAGGCTGTAGGCAGAGTAGTGTCTCACATACCAAGAAGTGCTCTGCTATTTTTCAGGATGACAAAAGGTAGAATTTTAAAAGGTACTACTTATGCACAATAAGGCCCCACTCATACAAGTACCTTCCATAGCCCAGTATCACCGCTGCTTTACAGGTGCACTAGTGAGAATGGCAGATGCACACCAGCTGAGCCCATCTTGCTCCAGCATCAGCAGTTACTCACAGAAAGAAATCCAGTCGCATGCTGCAAGCTTCGCTGAAAAATTTATTATAGCACACAGGTACACATTGTCCCGCCTTGGATCACCCTCACTCTGACATGTTTCACCCAATAATGGGCTTAGTCATAAAGAGGCTACTCATACAAGGCCAAACATACATTGGTGTGTTGCGGTGCATTCACTTTGAATGGCACCCCAAGGCACCTCAACAATGCTTCTGTGCTGCAATGTGTTGCAGACCAGGGAGGTTTAATGAGAACAGGCCCTTAACACCCGTAGGTTTTCCCTATAAGGTAGCAAATCTTCACTTTTTGAGCTCATATTCACTTTTATCGTGATCATTTTAGCTGCTATGAAATACTAGCTCTCACTGATATTTCCAGCTCTGACAACACAAAAAACATTCACATTTTACAAAAGGAATCAATGTGAGTTAATTGGAGATTAATATGATATGTTCCCATATGTTCCATTTTGAATGGAGGCAAGAATTCAGCTCAGCTCATGGGAAATGTGGACATGAATATTCTATCATGTTTGTGTACATTCCTTTCAGTGAACAAGATAACAAGTAGACACAACCTAATTTGTTCAAGGATAACACAATATTTTGGCTCTGAATTGTATCCTTCATGCTGATTGCAACGGTGAAAGAAAAATAAATCAAATGCCAAGCCGTATCACCCATGCTTCAACTCTCTTCCCTAGACTGACACTGCAAGGCACTTTAAATTTTTGTAATGATAGGTGGGCAAGAACAGTGGGGGTATGCTCCACAGTGGTATATATCACAGAGGCCTGCTACTAAGAGCTCAAAGCTGAGATTTTGCCATATTTGTAAGAGGAAATATTTATTCTGAGAGTTTTATAGCTCCTTTCAAAATGTTTTATTTGGTCTAGGACTGAGCAGGGTAAGGTCTAGGTCTAAATCTAGGTAAATTCCAGCCCTCCTCCTGTGGTGCAACTACAAATTGCATTAGGCATTACAAGACTCTGACAATCACAAGCATAACTCCCAGTGGCAGATGCATGATGGGATTAGTTATACCACAGCTGGAGGGCCGGAGTTTGCCTACCCCTGATCTGGAGCTTCAGGGGTAGGCAAGTTTTTATTTATGTCTGCTTCCTATTGTGGAGATTTCCACTAGGATTGCAAACAAAAACACATTTTTAGCAGAGTGAGGAAGGATTAGCACTTGATGCCTGACATTTGTTATTTCTCTGTGTTCCTTACCATTGCAGTGAAAACCAATTCCTCCATTTCTTGTAGGGCTATAACAGAAACATGGAGGGGGGGGAAATTATCCAAGTGGGGCCATAGGTACAAAAAAAACTGTAGTAGGAACATTAGGAATATATACAGTATATATGGTAATGATTACAATTTTCGTGTTCGATTAATCGAATTTTTTTGAATCGATTAATTATAACGCACACATAGATCCAACTACATTGGCCTATACACATACAGCACAGCAATGGAGTAATAAAATGAACTAGGATCACACTAATCCAGCACGTTATTAATCTCACGTGCCCCACTCAATATGGCCACCGCTTGAGTGGGGCAACTCAGAATAATAATGTGCTGGATTAGTGTGATCCTAGTTCATTTTTTTACTTCATTGTTGTGCTGTATGTGTATAGGCCAATGCCTTGGAGTTTGGTCCACACTTGTGGGCACACCGACCAGCTGGGAAGATTGTAGAAGAAAGGTTCGAAGTCAATTGGCATGCTGCACAGTGATGTTCCCTTTACATGTAAATATAACCTATTTAAAAATTGATAGGGCAGAACAAGTTTCTTGGGCAAACTCACCGGCCCACGTGGCTCTGTCGGCTAACGAAGGGAAAAGGGGAGGAGTCCGGTGACGTCACGGACATCGTTGTCACCGGACTCCTCCCCCTTCCCTTCGTTAGCCGTCACGGACATTGACGTCACCAGACTCCCCCCTTCCCTGCGTTAGCCGACAGAGCCACTTGGGGAAGGGGGAGGAGCCTGGTGACGTCGATGTCCGTGACGTCACCGGATCTCCGACGGGACTCCCGGAAGCCGGCGGAGAGGTGAGTTTTTTTATTAGCGATCAAAGGCATTTTAATTGATCAAAATGTTAACGATTAATCGAGGAATTAATCGTCTGCCCCGGCAAAGTGACATCTATGAGCTCCCTCACTGGCACTGATATCTTCTACCAGGCTTCTAATGGCTTTGGCATGTAGCACTCTGTAAACAGGAGTGCTATTAAATTTTGTTATTGCCAGATTGTAATCATCTGAGGTTGATCTGTAGTGCATGTTCATCTGGTTTCCCCTGAGCAATCTTTGGTTATTTGCATCTGCCTGCTGCTGGGTGTGTACCCGCCACAGACCAGAGCAACCAATAGGGGATTGTGTTGAGTATCTGTTTCTCCCTGGCCAATCACTGGAATGTTCAGGCCAGTGGTGCATGCTTGGAGAGGATATAAATGCTCAGGGTGGAGGATGTTACCATCAGTCTCCCTCCTCCAGGCCCAGCCTGGTGGGAGACTGCTGCTGACTGACTGAACTGGCTAGGCCTGAAGCCTGGGGACTAGCCATATACTGTCACTGAGGCCTGAGTCTGGAGGCTCCGTGGTCAGCTACTGATAATGAAGATGAGTATGACTGATGACTTCTGAAGTACTGCTTTGCCAGGTGTTCTCTACACAGATTGCTGTCTCTGGCTTAAAGGTCCTAGTCGGTGATGTCAGCAGTTACTCTGTTCTATTGCTTGAAGGAGTCTACATTGTTCTGGATGTTCCTGACCCTGATCCTCCCTCCCTGAAGTTCAGCAATCAAGAATCAAGATTCTCAGCATTTATCTCCAGTCTGAACTTTGCTTTGTCGGTCACCACAGAGGGTGGTAAGTGCTATCGGGGCCTCCAGATTGGTTAAAATCCCTAGAAAGGCTATGGAAGATCCGTTCATCCAGTGGCTCATTCGGGGGTGAGGGCCACAGACATATTTAACCATCTTCATTAGCCAGCCCAGGTTGACATAACTCCAGTGCAGCAAAGTGTACACACAAAAGAATAATGTGAACAAAAAGGAAAGACAACTTTCACACTGGGGGTCCAATTGGATCCGCATGTTAGTTTTTTAGGTGGACCCGATGGGATGCCCAATGCTAGTCTATGGGCAGCTGGGTCTAAATGGACTGGTACCCATTTTCACCCAGTTACCTCCGACTCCGGCCAGGTCCAGAAAGAGAAATGGTACAGTGTTCCGTTTCGATGGACCCGATTGTGCTGGATTAGAGGTAATCTAATGTAAACGGATATATGTCCGTTTACATCCGATTCCCCATAGACTGACATGAGTTTCGGTAATTTTGCAAGATGGAGGAAAAAACTGGACAGACATGGATGTCACAGCAGTGACATCCTATCCGCACTACGCCGATCAGGAAGGGGTCCATGCACTGTGAAATGGGCCTAAGAGTCCTTTACTGCAGAAGAGAGAAAGTATGTCTCTTCTGCAATAGAAAACCTTCTTAGTAAGGACTTTGAAAAGTAAAAGTATAAAATTGAGAACAGGTTTACTTTTTGGATTGCCACATGACAACCAAGTACAAACGTCTAGGAGACTGCTTGAAAATCCTGCTCAGGAAAAGGGATAGCATATGATCCTTACAAATGGCATGTCAAATGCTTTAATGGATTACATGGAACAGAAAATATGTATCCATGCGCTTAGATGTATGTGGGATGTTTCCATGCCAGCTGAGTTATTTTAAGAGATGAGGTTTACACTGCCGTATGATTTTATTGAAGGTTACATTTGGATGATCTTAAAAATTTTTTTAATACAAGCTTACTTAGAGAGCTGCATCTCTCCAGCTTTTTTTTTAAACTAAAACTATCTCATGTTTGTGCCAAACTTTTGCAGAAGTTATAATTAGCATGTCACTGCTGATTTCAGAATTTTCAAGCACAGTCTCCCATGTCATTCTTCTGAAATGCAATATAGGAATAACTGTAAGAGGACAAAGTGGAATTCCCTCTTACCGATGTGGCATTGTCCTGGGGGAGGTGGTAGTCCATAGCACCCATAGCACAAAGCAGTCACTTCTGATTCTGGATTATTACAGTGAGTGGATAGAGCTGACCAATTGCAGCAAATGATGCACAGGTAAGAGAGGCCACAAAAGTAAGGCTCCATTCGCATATTTTAGGTGTGATTAGGGATTTCTGCATCAGGAACTTGCGATTTCCTGCAGCAGCAATTCTTAATCTGCCGTTTACAAGCAGCAGCACCCTAATGCAACTTAATGATCGAGTGACAGCGGCTGCGTTTGAAAGCAGCAGAACACCGGCATGTAAATTGTATGGGTTTAATATTCATAGGAAAATACAACCTCAAATGAACAACAACGCATGACATATTACAGTATTATTAAACATATTATTATTTGTTTTACAAAATAAGTCAAAATGGAGACGTTTTGTGTGAAAAACAAAGTGCATCCTTACTGCTTCCATAGGAATTAAGAGACTAAGCGGCAGCCATGTGCTTGTAATCAAATGTCCTTGATGAATTGATCATCAGCAAGAGTGACCACATCTATAAAAGCTGACGTTTTAGCAGTTTGCTGGTCTGGAGCATTCAGGTGTGTTAACAGAATGCCAAGGAGGCAATGATCTTAGAGAAGCAATTGTTGCTGCCCATCAATCTGGGAAAGGTTATAAGGCAATTCCCAAACAAGGCCATCATTTTACAGTGAGGAAGATTATTTACAAGTGGAAAACATTCAAGACAGATGCCTATCTTCCCAGGAGTGGACATCCCAGCAAATTCACCTAAGAGTTACATCTCAGACTTTACATGCTTAAGTTAGCATTAGAAAAAGACTGAACAAGTATGGAAGTATTGGAGAAGGAAGCCTCTTTTCTTTAACAAGAACATGGCAGCACTGCCACAAGACACACGCAAATGCCCACAAACCTCAAAGAACTGAAGCAGCATTGTAAAGAAGAGTGGGCCAAAATTCCTCCAACACGATGCGCGAGACAGATAGTCATACAGAAAATGATTATTTCAAGCTATTGCTGCTGATGGTGGTTCCACAAGATATTGATTCATAAGGTGTACTTAGTTTTTTACCCATGGCTTCTCCATTTTGGCTTTGTGTTAGTAAAATAAATAAGATACAGTGTAATATGTCATATGTTGTTGTTCACCTGAAGTTGTATATATCTAATTTTGGGACCTGCTAAGGACCAGATGATTTTTGTTATATCCTGTTACTTGAAACCATAGAATTCAAATAGGGTGCGTTTTCTTTTTCACATGACTGTATTTATATTAAGGATGCACTGATACTAGCATGGAGCCGGCGAACCCGGGCAGCATGTAATGGCCCGCCCCCCTGTTTCCTGACTAGCCAGAAAGCCGATTAAAATGTTATATATTTAAAGTACATTTGAAAAATATTACAATAATATTTAATACTAACATTAATTAAAAGAATATAAATATAATATCAATATTTAATATGAATATTAAAATAATAATACATCAATTGAAACTGTTAAGAGTAAGTGTATCCATATGCATGGTTACCTAATAGGTTATATGGGTTGGTAAATCTTTGCTTCTTAGGTAACCATGTACATAAATTAACTTAGGAGCTCACTCCTGTGTGCTGAGGTTCTTACATAGGGGAGGGTATATGCATGTCACCTTAGCTGATTGACTATTTCAGGAGGCAAGCTGTCTCCTGTCAGAGGGGATGCTAGGGATTATAGGAAGGCCTGACAATGTCACAATAAGTCCATGGGCACAATTAGTTCAAGTCACTCATCCCCAGTCAGTCCAATTTAATGCAAAATCCAACCAGGGATAAGAAAAAATCTTTAGTCTGATGGCCACCATCATTCAACCCACATCTTACGAGCCTAGGTTATCCTGAACCCAGTTTGTGACTGGACAGTGAAAGGAGGAGCAGCACATTAATAAGCCCATCTCTCTGTCTCTCTACTTTGTCCTTCTATCAGCATCCTTCTTGTCATCACAAGCACTGAATAGCTCCTTGTGCACGTCTTCCCACACTCTAGCCCTGCTGTACAGGGAATACAAGAGAAGTACTTTTTAGCTACTTAGACTGCTTGCATTTAATGATATATTAATGATTACAGAGCTACATTCATTTGTGTCTTTTATAGTTGCCGAGAAGTTCAGCTGTAAGATCCTGAAATATATAGTGCTATCACATTATCATTTTTTCTCAAAACAATGACACAAACGATAGCATACTACATTAGTGTTTTTTTTATTAACACAAAACAGTATATTTTTAGTCTTTAATGTAAAACATAGCTTTTCATTATGCATGAGGCATTCTTTCCAAACAAACTGCTACCTTTCAACCACAGAAATCGCTTGCTTTTTGCTCCTTTAATGTCTAGTCACCATAATCATCTATGTTTGCATCTCAGTTGTCTTCACAAAAACCTTAAATATTTGATGTTTTAGTAGTATGGGTTTTACTATTCTTTCAAGTAAAGGTTACCAAAAAAAACATGTTTTGTTGTCACAATGACGAGTCACAAACATGCTTTAAATGAAAACTCAATCTTTTAATTGTTATAACTAAACATCATGACAGTTTCAAATGCTCCCCTAAAAACGGTGCTGACTGTTCACTAGCACAAATAATAACAACCTACAGGTACACTGACAAACAAATGCTCGAGTCTGGAATGTGGGATCAGTGTAAAAGGTTTTAACTGGCTCAGCCATCTGAGCAATAAAAACTGAGCTGACTGCTGGTTACAAAAGAGGTAAAACGGCAATAAAGCACTTATATAAAGTAGGGATGCATCTATACTAGTGTTGTTGCCAATACCGAGTATTTGGCCGAGTACTCGCCCGATACCTACCTCCGGTACCGATTACCTCCGAAAAGATCACCTTCTGACCGGCAGTGCTGAGGGAGCATGAAGCCAGCTTCCTTTGAAATCAGGAAGCCGGGCGGTGGGTTATGACCTGCCTCCCAGTTTCCTGATTGGTTAGGAAGCCGGCTTCACTTGTTGGTAGGCAGCCTGGCTTCCTGAACTTGTGAACACTGGCTTCACAGGCAATCAGGGAGCCAGATGATGGGTCATAATCCGCTGCCCGACTTCCTGATAATCGGGGCACTAGGCACCGGAAAAAAATATTGGTATTAGTACTCGATACCGAAAAAACGGTATCGTTGCATCCCTGATATAAAGTATAGTACAACAACTTTATATTATTTGTTCAAATTTCATTTCTTCACCCTCTATCTTTAAAGAACTCCAGTTAAAAATTGTATTAACCTTTGCAATAGAGCTACCCGCGTAACTGCATATTTTGGCCTAGGGTCAAAACTAACAAAGTTATACTCACCTGAACCTCCAAGCCAGCAGACTGTGACAGCGTTCCCTCCTTCCTGTCTTCTCCTCCGCTGCAGTGATGGTATGTCCCTCGGCATCCTCACATCCTATACACTGTATTGGATTTGATGACTCAAGGATCCTAATAGCAACTGTAGTGGAGGAGGAAAAAGGCTCCAGGGACCAGTCTAAGAGCCAGTCCTCTCTGAGGATCAGGTGATTATAACTTTTTTTTTTTACTCTTGACAAAAACGAGCAGTTAACACTTGCAATGCGAGGGTAGCCACACTTCAAGGGTTAATAAAAACCTTTTTAACTAGAGCTCTGCTTTAAATTATATGTAAACCCTGTCTTTAAAAATCCCATATTTATATGTAGACCTAATCACTAAAATAGTATTATTATTATTCAGCATTTATATAGCGCCAACAGTTTGCGCAGCACTTTACAAAATAAGGGGAGACACTATAGTTACAATACAATACCATTCAAGGGGATTAGAAGGGCCCTGCTCAAGAGAATGTACAACGTACAAAGGGGGCAAGTGTTACTGGAGTTAATAGCTATGAGGCATGAGATAATTGAAGGAGTAGAGGTACAGTTTTCAGGGATTGCCAAAAGGCAGACAGAGTAGGAGATAGCTGGATAGGTTGGGGTAAGGAATTCCAAAGGATAGGAGAGGCTCTGGAGAAGTCCTAGAGGCGAGCATGGGAGGAGCTACATTACAGTTATGCTTTACTGCTCCTACAAGGCAAATCTGTGAGCTGGCCAATTCATTGAAAACATTCTCCTCCCTTGGTGGATGATACCTTATCACAAAAACAAGGAGGTTGAGTCTAATACAGAGTTCCCTTTAGTGGCTAATCTACAAATATCTATTTTTAATACAGTAACTCAAAATATGTTCTCACATAAATGATAATAAACCTTACTATACCTATTATAAAATACCTTCTAATCTTGAAAGGCTCAGAGTTTAAATTCCTCAGACAGATAAAAGCTCTTGAAATCCTGAACGCAACTTTTAGCAGGGCATGTTTTTTTATAACTACTAGAGAGCAACAAACACAACAAGAATGTCCATCTCATTCAAGTGCACTTCACTTATATCAAAGCAATAGTTCTCTATGGACTGTACAATGAACTGTGGTGACTGGTGAAGAATTTATTACACTTTGAGAACTAAATTATCACTAAATTTCATTTTGTTGCCTTTGAAGATTTTGATTCAGTTATGTTCCTACTGCTTGCTTAGACACCAGAAAGGAGTGCTGCTGCCAGTGAGCCCTAGTATATCCACAGACAGTACACCAGTTTTCCTGTGGATTGCCACTTCACAGTCTGGTTTCTGCCAAAAGGCCCTCTGTGCCCCTTGCATCTTAACAATTTATGAAAGTAGACGCCAAGATGGCCACCATGCCTACATAGGCCCAATCAGATGTGGACCTAGCAACATCTTGGAAAGCCACAGATGCTGATGCTGTGGTTCAGCGTTTCCTCTTAGTGTATAGGGAACTTCTCCATGCAAACCTGGATTCCATACTAGTTAGTTCTGTTGGAGACAACACCAAAGCCAAGAGCATATAGAAAACAACAGCAATAGAAAACTACAGAGTGACACAAACAGAGGGAAGGATGTTAGTTGAAATAAAATACTTTTTGTGGGAGCCACTCTGCGCTTCCATTTTTAGGGAAGCTATCTGTTCCTTTAAATCCAAAAGGGGTCTTTTTCAGTAAAGTTCTGGTGCGCTTCCATTATAGAAACAGGAGCAGAGTGGACTAGAATAGTTAACCAGGTCAACCATCGTGTGCAGCCTTGCTAGCTATTATTCATATCTTCCTCTTCCTGCAACTTGACAGCTTCTCTATGCCCATATGTAAAAGCAGCAGAAACCTAAACCTACAGTGGTTCATTGCTGATTGTCAGAATCCTGGGATGCCCCTTCCTGTTTTTTCACACACACACACACACACCTTTTCCATCCGTCCCCTCTAACTGATTTCTGTCTTGGAAAAAATAATTGATCGATATGCCCTGTTTACATGCCGAAAGCCATGGTCATGTGATGCTGCAGTCCCAAGCCTTCTCTCCTCTTCGGTTTTCATTCGGCAGGCTTCTTCTTTGGGTGTCTACATCACACAGACTGGGCCTTACCTCTATATAGTAGGCTTTTTTGTGCAAGTGGTCACTGCAGCATAAACAAGAGTAAGCCCCTTGTTCTTTGGGTTTATGATTTAGCTAATTAATCATTCAGAAGTACCCACTTTTCTATAAACTGTAGCCAACCCAGTAAAGTTATATTTTCATTTGCGATTCCCAGTTTATTTCTGAAATGTATTTATTGTCTGTGAATTGCAAGACTTTTATTTATAATCCTTTTCAGTTTCCTATACTGATTTCCTTGCATAGTGGCAGGGTAATATTTGTGGCCAGAGTGTGCAGAGCCCCTGTGATCCAGAACACGGCAAGCATGCACCCATCACTAAGCCACAATATTAAATTGACAGAACATGTAGAGGGCGTTACTGCATCCCTTTCCTAAAGCAGTAGCTATTTTACTAATCTGCAGCCAGATAGTTTATCAGAAGCCAATTCTTATACAGAAATTAAAGCCTGTAAAAGATAAACAGAGATGTCATTTTCTGGAATACACACCAGTCCAGCTGTATTCCATGGCATTTTATAAATGGCTACAGTTCAGCTTTAAAGAAGACAGTATCGTACTATACTAAAAAATATCTTCTGCACAGATTTTTCTTAACATTTATATAAAAAGGAAATGATTCCCTATATTATTGCTTTTTCCATTATTAAGCATTGTGTTGGGCTAGCAATTAGTTACAGAGCAAATGTACAAAGTACAGCTGTAAAAAGATGCTTAACCTCCTCACAGGAGTGGACCCAAACTGTAGAATTAGTTTAAAAAAAAAAAACAACAAAGTAATGCCAAGAAACTGAGTAATGTCTGCAGAAAATGTTTCCTATTCGCAGGGAAAGAAAGCCTTGGAGACTTCACAGCTAAATGACGATTGTTTAAATGTCAAGATGAGCTTTGCTAAGGATGGCAGCACACATAAAGCTTAGTGGGCTTGATATATTCTGGCCAAGAGATTAAATTAAAGGCTAAAGTTAATGGAGTGATTTATTGCATACATGTATAATTAAGAGCAGAGGATGCCTACTGAAGCTTCTGTTTGTTTAAATGTTGTGTTTGCCATGGTAACTGGAAATGAGCACTCAAAAAGTGATGAAAAACATCCCGACCTTTTGTGAACAGGACATACATCTTATCCATAGTGTTGGTACCAAGGAATTTGCGCGTATGCCCCACATACTAAAACAACGGCAGGCATTGTATTCTAGTATGCATGGTTACAGCTTATAAAATAACATTTTCCTGTGTTCTCATGCTTACAAGCAATTACATTTGCTAACTCACTAGCAAAAAGAATAGGCAGTCTTAAAAGATCAGTGACCTTCTAATACATGTTTCTATGAAGAGATTATTGAAGCAACGATGATTCACTTGAAAAATGTTTTTTGGAGCTTTGTGTGATCATACTACACACAGTTGATGTCCTGTGAATAATCCAAATTATTATCATTGCAGTTATACTGTCCTCAAATCGTAATAGCCAATAAAAAATAAATAGGATGCGTTCATGTTTGCAGAATGTGTTCATGCACTGCAAAATATCTCTCTCAAGGTAGGCTAACATATACTTGGATGCCAACACTGCTTATAAATAGTTTAATTTGATGCCTGAATTAAATTTTAAAAATGTAACAATTGTAACAAATGGTTTAAATAGCAGCAATAACTGAGAACTGAGCAGAGAACAGTATCCAGTTATAAAATGACTTTGCTAAGGCAAAATCCGAAGGTAGTGCATGATATGATGTTTCAGAAGAGGATTACTGAGGACATTGTAAATAAAGTACAGTAAATGGTAGCATCTGTTATGAGGTTAGATTTAAAGCTGAACTCTGGGCATTACCTCCTCCTCCCACTGCCCCAGTAACTAATTATTGAGTCAATTAAAAAGAAACTTGAGCTAATATTTCGATAAGTTACCTAAATCCGTCCTCAAGTGGGTCCCAAGTCTTCTATTTTCTTCACTGCAGAGGAGGGTCCTTCGAGAATCGACATCATTGTCCCGATGAGGACACTTACCGTTGGCTCTCCTGTAGTGGAATTATCGAGCTCCAGCAGACTGCAGCAAAGTAGTGGTATCATGAAGAGGCGACTAGTCAGCATGGGCACAGACTGTACTGCTAGATCACTGGTTGATACACCCTGAAGCAGCACCAGTGAGATGACATCAACAGCAGATTTAGGGGAGTAATTTTCAAAGGGTAATTTTTTTAATTAAACATTGTCAATGGGGGATAGGGGGTGGGAGAGATGAGGGGGGATTGTCATGCTATCATGTAATTTATTTTTACAATTACTCCGGAAAAGTGCATGAGTTCTGATGGTGGGTATTTTTGAGAGGGGTTGTTTACCTGTTGTACCAGGAAGTCTTTACAGGAAGTCTCTCCCTGTAAAAAAATAAAATAAGAATCCATGGTGGAGGGAGGAATAGGGTGAGGATTTCCAGTATCAAGATTACGTTTACCTTTGCAGTGACATTTAGAAGTAAATCTGTGCCGCCCTATGCAGGGCAAAGCAAAAAGGTCACTTATCTGTCACCCTCCCCAGCTACCTATCAGGCACTGCAAGCAAAGAGATAAAGCCTAAGTTGCGACTTAGAGGTTACATAGGGATAAGGACTCTAAGCCCACCCTTATGTGACAGCACTGGGCTAATTACCAAGCACCAGCACTGTCAAATGGAAGAACACTGCACTGTCAAATGGAAGTGGCGAACAGGAGAACTGGGAACCTTGAAAACTGGGGAGCAAATATAATAAACCAGTTAATTAATGGCAGTGAGAGATTTTTGCGGGCTACAGAAAGTGGACCACTAAAAGTGTGCCATGGTGCCACATTATTTGGTGAGCATAGTGAAAACCTAGGATATTGTAGAAGAACATGGTTTATTCCAGCATCACCTTCTTTTGTGGATTTTTACATTCAGTGACATTGACATCTAAAAGCTGCAAAGGAGGATGGTACTAAAAGAATTCTCCCTGCCAGAGGTTACAATTGAATTTCTAAACAGGGTGCAGGTGGCTATATAATGTGTCACTGACTGTGATCAATGTCTGAATCATGAGGTTAGGACACTGATATGCATTTCCTTTGAGAAAATGTGTCAGTACAACTTGCAACAGACACATTTGTCCAGGATCTGATGCCAAAGTTTAACAGCAAAACCCTGGAGGACTATATAGAATTGCCATCCAAGAAGGATGACCATCATGGGAAGATAACGGTTGATATAATTATGAAGTATCAATTAACCCTAGGAGGTGTTCTGCAAGAAATTCAGGTAGCTGCAGAAAGGACCTGCAGACACTCACACAGATGTTGTAATCCACCTACGCACCACATTCCAGCATCAAACTTATGGACTGAAAGAAGATTCCTATGGAGTCCCTGTCCCTGGAGGAACTGGTGATCCAGGATCAAATCCTACACATCTGTCCCACCGAAGTTCAGCAATTTGTGATGGTGTGCAAGCCTGAGTCTGCCACAGTGGCAGCAGAAATAGCAAATATCTACTGCACATTAATGCTCAGGTATCTGACCAAGAGAGAGATTCCCCTAGTGGCTAAGAAGGAAGAAAACCACCAACAGCAACTGCTGCTACACCTGTGAGCCAAGTCTCCCAGTGACTAGCACCTGGAGCTGGTAAAAAGCCATCCTCAGCCTGTCTTTGTGAAGAATTCATGTGTTACTCACTGTTTGATGCCTAGGCTCAAACGTCACCTTCATTTGACCAGAGTAGGTGGGTAAGAAGAACACCATCTCAGAGAAGTTCCATACACTCACTGGAGTTGTTGAGTTACAAGATTTAATGTTTTTATGGCTATACAGGGAGGATCTGCCCACCGAAGGCAGTGAGGCGGAAATGGTCAAAACGCAGCTCATTGTACCTGACAAATTTATGACATGTTAAAAGTATCACATGAAATTCTGCTAGCAGGTCACTTGGAAATCACTAAGACCAAGGCCTGAATGAGGCAGAATTGTTTCTGGCCTTACATGCTTGTAGACAAAGCCAACTACTGCCATTCCTGTGTTACCTGCCAGCAGGTTGGCAAGGCAGCACATGTTCACAGAGCTCTATTACAATCCTTGCCTGTAATTGATGAACCTTTAATAGGGTGATAGTAGATATCATTGGTCCACTAGCCATTCCTAGCAGTTAAAACAATATATCTTGACAGCATTGGACTATGCCACCCAGTATTTAGAGGCAGTGGCACTATCCTCCCTTGGGGCAGAGAAGGTCACTGCACTGACACTCTGTTGGGAATCTTTATGAGGGTGGGGTTCCCTGCAAAGCTGGTTAGTGATTAGGGCCCGCAGTTCATGTACAACCTGATGTAGGTTCTGATGTAGAAAAATACAAATGACTCGTACTGTAGGTAGTCCTTATCACCCACAAACAAACTGTCTGTGCAAGCATTTCAATGGGACATTGAAGCAAATGCTGAGGACATGATATTTGCAGTACGTGCTGTTTGCCTATAAAGAGGTACTCCAGGAATCCACAGGCTTTTCACTATTTGAACTTCTTTACAGAAGGCAAGTGAGAGAACCCTTAGACTTAATCAGAGAGATTTAGGAGAGCAAATTGATGGCCCCAAGATCTCTGTGGCAGATTATGTATTAAGGTTCCATGATCAAATTGAAACACTGGTTAGGATGATAAGGAAGAACCTGATATAGGAGCAGGCCAAGCACAAAACTTTCAATGCATACATGCTAAAACCACACAAGAACAGCATATGTAATGCCTGTTTGAAACCAGCCAGAACAGGAAGAGCCAGACTCCCTGTTAAGAGTTGTTAGTGGACATTCAGAAATTGGGAGCAGACCTCAAGATAAATTAAAACCACTCATCTACACAGGAAACTCCAGTGCTGGAAGTGCCTGCAGCACACTGTGAGCATTTTATAGAAAAATAGAGAAGGAGACTGAGGAGATGCTGCAAAAATGATCAGACAATGCCATCACTACTGCTGGTGTCTACCCTATACTGTCCAACTATCATGGACCTGAGTAGAGGGTACTGGCAAAATTCCCCTAGCAGATGAGGCACAGGAAAAAGCCACCTTCATTACCCCATTTGAGTTCAGGTAATGCTGTTTGTTATGATGGATGCATCAGAGGTCCGTAAAAGACCTTCTGGAAGGGCTGGTAGCATCCAAAGTGACTTACCTGGATGACAATGCAGTGTTTAACCCTACCTGAAAGAAACATGTCTGACTGTTAAACCAAGTAAGTGTCAGAAAAGCATGAGAGAAGTCCAGTACTTGGGACACACAGGTAGGAGTATACACCCTGAGACGTGCAAGGTTAAGACCATCTTGGCCTGGCCTAGACCCTAATAGCTGTCTACTGTAGTAAATTTGTGGGCAACTAAAGTGCCTTGTTAAAACCCTTGACTGAATCAACCAAGATTAAACTGTCTACGTAGGTTCCTTGGACACCAAAGTATTAGAAGGCCTTATAGGCCTTAAATGAGGTGATCCTATGCGTCAAGCTCTGGATTTCACCTGTCAGTCTCTGGCGCAAACTGGTGCAACTGCCTATAGCTTAGGTGAGGTCCTGATCCAGGTGGATCAGTCCAGAGAGGAACATACCATCCTCTGAGTAGGAAGCTACTCCCCAGGGAGGTAGCATATGCCACCGCCATGAAGAAGTGCACTGCAATTATGTGGGCACCGGAGAAGCTGCAACTACCTGTAAGGTTGCAGCTTCACAGTGATCACCTACTACAATCCACTCAGCTAGATAAACAGTATCGCTGGGTATACGGGCAGCTAACCACAGCAATGCTGATAAGATGGTGTCTGGAAGCAGATCCAACAGAATTCAGCTGCATTGGAGAGGAATTTCCTCCAAAGTCCTAAATAGGGGAGGTGTGGAGAACCCCAAACTGTGTGCAGTGCTGAACACCATGCCACCCTTATTTTCCCCAGAATTTAAGTCTGTAACAAAAATGGTCAGATTTAAATCTCATGTCTATGTTAGGCAGCCAGGAAAGGTTAAACATTTCACAAACCAGAGTCCAGCTTCATTTGACAGAAAGCAGACAAATTAGAAGGTGTGCAGGGCATGATAAACTTTCACAAGCAAAAGTCTTCTAAAGACTCCTAATGATGCCCTGTTGTAAATGGTCGAGTCATAAACTATCCAGTGTAGCACCCTCTCCAAGCTCAAGAAAACAATGCTGTATTTAGCAGCTAGAGCTTTCATTTGCTAAACCACCGAGGATACAGTAATTTTTTGGGGGGATAATGACTCTGCCATATGAGACTTACTCTGCAAGTAATCCAAACTCTGCACTGAAACAAAGATCAGGCAGACATTACCTAAGTAGTTTTCACTTTAAACCCTTTTATTTTACTGTTGCCTATGTCTGTTTTGTATTATCTTTTCAGTAAATAAGTATTTAACCATTTTTCTTTTCATTAAAACAATATACTGTAAATGTCAAATAAGAACTCTGGGGGTATAACATGCTTTCCCTTGTAGTGCAACACACTGCAAGGGTTAAGTTCTTGTTTTGTCAAGGGGATCAAAAAAGGCATATATACTCACCTGATCCTTGGTGCCACAGCAGTCGGCACTCACCTCTCCCCCTCTCTGCTCTGGCTGTAGAATAGCCTTTGATGTCCTCACGTGTAATGCAAGTCAGTGGACCTACAGTAGATGTGATGACATCAGTGGTCCTCAGACCGCCAAAGCTCTGGGAAGAGAAGGTTGTTGGCACCAGTCTGGCAGCCTGGCT